>NC_056751.1:294081774-294236774 GCF_019279795.1 Protopterus annectens | reverse complement strand
ATGGTCTATATTATATGTCCGAAGTCCGAAAACTTCGAATCTCATATGGTCAACTTCATATGAGCGAAGTTTTCAAACTTCGAACGTACAATATAAACAAAATAAAAAACCTACCTGAACACTCAACTAGTATTGGATATCCAATACCAGTTGGTGGTTCGTGTACCTGCTGTGGTTTGTGTGAACACTCAATTCCGAGATCGCACTACAGTGAAGTGAAGGGAAATATTCCCTACAGCGATCTCCATTGTAACAGTCAATGTTTGAAAACTTTGCTCATATGATGTCGATCATATGAGATTCAAAGTTTTAAGACTTCGAACTTACGATATAAACCCTATATATATATATATATATATATATATATATATATATATATATATATATATATATATAAAACTTCCCCCTGAGCTTCTTCTGTGGTGAATAGGCTTGGAGACCTTTTGCCCCTTTTCATGTACACTCTAAAATATAGGTATGTATATGAGTGTGTGTGTGTGTGTGTGTGTGTGTGTATGTGTGTGTGTGTGTGTGTGTGTGTGTGTGTGTGTGTGTGTGTGTTTGTGTATATACACACACACACTTATACATATCATCACTTTTGACTATACAGACTTGTCAAATTTTTGAAGTTTATCTTTGGTAGTGTTACTTCTTTATTTCTTTATCAACATTTACGGCCTACTCTGAACTTGTCTTTTGGTAATAGTCTGTGTATTCCAGTGTTTAGAGGTTCTTTAACTGGATATGGAAAAGGACAAGAAATGTTGCCACTGTGGCCACTAAATCCCAGACCAGTACACCCACAATCTCTACATGATGTGCTTGGTGCTTTGTCACTTGATGGTGGATTGCTCCATATGTAAGCCCTGTGGACTGCATTCCTTGGCCAAAAGGAACAATAAAGACAATTTAAAAGGTCTGCTTGCCCCTAAAACAGTAAATGAAAACTGTTTAAAGAAAAGGGAGAAAAATGGAGAAGGGGGGTGGGGGCATGAAAAAGAGAGAAGGAAGTAAAGAAAAGTTTGATTAGTCAAGTGCCAGTTCTCCACTGAAGTTACAGGATCTCCTATATCCTCTGTCTGCACCATCTTCAATGAGTTCTGCTTCAATCACTGCCTAACACTGCCTGCTTTAAAGCAGGATATAATTTAGGCCCACTCATCTAAGGAGACTCTCAGCTCTTTTTTTTAGAAGAATGTCTGCTATCAGTATTCATGCTTTCATGTCACCCTTCCACATCCTCCTTTAGATTGAATAGATCCTTTCAGAGCACTTCAGATTTGGACTAGGATCGAAGGATAAGTTCTTTTCTGAAGACTCAGATTAAGACGAGTGCCATCCTATCCCCTTCTGTCTCTTTGATGGATTAGGTTGGCCCACATTCCCCCCATACTAGCTACTTCTCTGGTCTCTAGTTAATCTCCAGGCATGCTGCTGGCTCCAAAACCATTGGTGCCAGTCACACCTGTCAGTGTGGTCACCTCAATACCAAAGACCCTGCATCTAACTCCTTTAGTACTGAGACAGACCCATAATGTCTATGGAGTCTCTGAGCCAGCTTCTCAATACTGGGCCCTGTACATCCCAGGGAAAGCCAGCTGTCTAGTAGATGTAGCTAGTAGCTGTTCTGTATTTTTTTGTTGAGTGGTCTCTCAGTCCTATAGTAGCACAATGCATCTTCAGCTATGAGGGCCAGCCCTGCTATTCTGAATATTGGAGTCTTTGGCATTCAGAGTGGTGGGTCTAATCTTGATCTTGTATCCTTCCAGGTCTTTGGTGTCAATGTTACATCCTTGGTGTCATTTACATCTATTTTTGTAGGGATGGAGGCTGCAATGATTCTAGAGTCCCTAATGCCAACTGATTCAGAATTGGCTTTTGAGGCATTCAAGGGAACAATTGCTTCCTCCTTGAGGGAGACCACAGAACCTCTACTGGCATTAAGTCTAGCCCCTGGTACCTGGCTGTTAGATCTTCAGCCTTCTCATTATTCTTCCCTTTGGATAAAACAGACTCGGAGCCTCCCCGGGTTCAAGTTGAGTCCTCTGGTGATTTGGATGAACCCCCACTGTGTATTTCCATTAAAAGGAATGCAAAAGGAGGTGCATTTAATCCCCCATTGTCACTTGTCTGGTCAGGATAAAACAGACGAACATCTGTGGGTTCTGTTCAAACAGCTTTATTATGTACAAATACATCAGGATTGAGGCTTAATAACTTTAACTTAGATAAACCTATAAACAAACTAGCCATCACACTCATACATGCTCATTCTCTGGCTGCACTCTCAAAATGGCACTGAAGCTAGCATGTGCTTGCTATTTATATGCATATGCTGTCCTTGAAATGCTTCCTAAAGGTACAACACACACACACACACACACACACACACACACACTATTCTACAGCCTCCATCTTTAAGAAATGAGTCATGCATTATTGACGACATTAATTGACATGCAAATATTACAAAATAATTCTTTGCCATGCTATTATACAGAACTAAATACATATAGACAATTATGTCCAGGTTGCTGTGTATTGCACACTAGGTCTGGAAATATGACCAAATCATGTGACATAGAAACTAGAACTCGGTCTAGTAACTGGGACTGTCTCTGCTGAATGTTCAACTCTGGGGACATCAGGAACATCACCAGGAACAGAAGTAGAAGTTAAGACACATTCTGGATTGTTCTGAGATCTAGAGTCTGTATCACAGGAACAATGCTGAGATATTGATTCTGATACAGGAAGAAGATGTCTGAAATCTCTCCTGTACTTCACACCCTCAGATTTGTGAAGTAGGATCTCGGCTCGGCACATACCTGTTACTTGACCAATCTGGTTGAAACCTTTCACCGTTTGTACCCTCATTATCTCCACTTCTTTCAGTAGACAAAGAAATCTGCTCAATTTATCATAGCTGGACTTCTGGAAAGAATGTTTTCTGCATAGTTGGGCTTTGATTGTTCTGTTGTTCTTGGCTTTGGGCATCAACAAAATGGAACTGATAGGCAATGTTGTTCTGGTTTGCCTAGATAGAAATCTGTGAGCAGGCGAGCCAAGTATATCGTGAAGGGGTATGTTTCTGAGATTGAGTAAATTCAAAAAGACATCAGTATTATCATGCTTTGACTTCTCTAATAATTGCTTTGCACTCTGTACTGCTCATTCAGCTAGTCCATTTGACTGTGGGTATTCTGGACTACTAATAACATGTATGAAGTCCCATTCTTGTGCAAATTTCTGAAACAACTGATTGGTAAATTGGGTACCATTGTCAAAAATAACTTTATGTGGACTACCACGTACCTTACCAGACACCTGCAGCAACTGGAAAGACCCCAAAAGTACCTCACCAAGAGGATCAAAGGGCTCAAACAGATGCCATATGTTGCCCGGTTAAAGAAACTCCAGCTCTACTCAGTGGCATACTGCCTGCTCAGAGGCGATCTGTGCCTGACGTATAAAGCCATGTCCAACCCAGAATTAATGGACATGCTGCACCTCAGAAAATCCAAATCCCATCGAGCTACGCGCGCGAGAGATTTGAAGCTCATCACTGAAATAAATAGGACATGCTGGAGGGACAGATTCATAACCCAGAGGCTCCCTTCACTCTGGAATAAAATCCCAGTCCAGGTTAGGCAGAGTCCCTCACTGACTCTCTTCAAGAGGAATCTTGATGAGTGGATGGAAGATCGTAGGTTTACCCTGGGTATCACTTCTGTGTCACTGTTAGACAGAGGCACAGTATACTAACCTCAAAAAAGGGCATAGCAAAATTCATTTAAAATGGGTGGCGAAAGCCAAACACACTCTGGCTAGGCTTATAAATGCCCTAGGGCAGATAGCCTAGTATGAACCTATGAACTTATGAACCATGGACTGAGAAATAACATTTCAACTTGTTGATCACAGCGGTGGACATTAGGTTAGGTAGTAAATCGATCTCAAACCAGTTTGAATAAGAGTCTATCAACACTAAATAATGCTGATTGTTCCACTCAAATATATCAGCGGCTACTGTTGACCAAGGTAGTTTAGGAACTTGACTTAGCTGAAGTGGTTCTTTTTGCAAATGCAGTTTAATACTATTGCATACTAAACAAGAAGAAAGTACTGTATCAATGTATTTTTCTAGAGAGGGACAAAATACTAGTCCTCTTGCCCTTCTTTTGGTAGATTCTGAACCTGGATGACCATAATGCAAAATCTGGATGCATTCACGTTGTAAGGAAGCAGGAACAACAATTTTAGGACCTTTGAAAATAATGCCATCTTCCATCAATATCTCATCTCTGTAAGGAAAATAAGGTTGCACTTCAGGTGGAACACTAGATTGCTTTGATGGCCATCCAACATTAATGTAGGGGTTGAGCTTTTGCAAAACTGGATCAGTCTTTGTATGATCTCTCAGCCCATTAAGTCTTGTGGTAGAAAAAGTATACACTTCCATGACATCAAAGTCAAAATACACTGCATTAAGCTGTTCTGTTGCATTTCTGCATCATCTGGATAAAGTATCAGCCAAATAAAGAAGTTTGCCTTTTGTATAGCCCATTTTGAAGTTGTACTTTTGCAATTTGAGCATCATTTTTTGTAATATCATGGGAGTTGAATGCATAGGCTTCTTTAAAATAGTGACTAGAGGTTGGTGATCAGTTTCAATCTGAATAGCTCAACCATAAATATAATCATGAAACTTTGAACATGCAAATAATATTTCCATAAGTTCTTCCTCAATTTGAGCATATTGCATTTCAGTTTAGGTAAGAATTCTAGATGCATAGGCTACTGGTTTGCCCTCTTGAAGAATAACTGTGCCAAGACCAAATTTTGAAGCATCACAGGAAAGAGCTACTGGTTTAATGAAATCATAGTATCTTAATGTAGGTGGGGTGCCAATTTTCTGCTGAAGGTCTTCAAATGCTCTCTGATGCTGTTCCAACCTAGACCATGTAACATTTTTTGCTCATTAGCTCTCTGAAAGGCACTGTCAACTCACTGAAGTCTGGTATAAACTTGCTTAAATATTTGACCATACCAAGAAAACATTGTATAACTTGAGCATTATCCTGTGCTGGAATCTCTAGAATGGCTGCTTGCTTGGACAGATCTGGTTGCAAGCCAATGCTAGTAACTAAATGACCAACATATGTAACTTTTGGTAATCTGAATTTGCACTTTAGAAGACTGAGCTTCAAGCTCACTTCATATGTTCTGTCAAGAACTTTCCTGAGGTTTCTGTTATGCTCTGCTTCACCATTGCCTCCAACCTATAAATCGTCTACGGCAGAAGGACAACCTGAAAAAATTCACTCCACTGCACACTGAAAGACTTCACTTGCAAAATTTATTCCAAATGGCATCCTGAGGATTCTATATCTTCCAAATGGGATACTGAAAATAGTCAGTAGTGAAGATTTGTGATCAAGCATCACTTGCCAAAATAAACTTTTTGCATCCAAGACAGAAAAAACATTGGCATTTGGTATTAGGGCTGTGACTTCCTTGACTGTATGCATAGGATGATGCAGTCTCTTTAATGCTTTGTTCAAATCTCTTGGGTCAGTGCATATTCTGATTTCATCTGAGTCTTTTTTGTGGGCTGCTACCATAGATGACACCCATTCAAGTTGGTTCTGTAACTGGACAAATTACACCTTGCCCCACCATTTTATCCAACTGAGCTTTGGCTTTATCCTGCATAGCTATCAGAACTTTTCTTGCTGGTTTGACCACTGCACTAACCTCTGGGTCTAAGGTCATAGAATACACTATTGGAAGTTTGCCTAACTTGTCATTGAAAACATAAGCATTCGCTGAGAAAATAGCTTCAGTAAAATTGGAATTGAAACGTGCTTATATGATGAACTTCTGTGGTAAAGGACAGCAGATTCATTCTCAAACTGTCTCCGAGAACCAACAATGACTGTACAGGTCTTTGGACTACATAGAATAACAAGCTGTAACAGTCCCTAGCCACATAACATGAAAGCACTACTGAGTCTTTGGTTTGAATTTCTTCACCTCCATAAGCAAAAAGTTTCACACAACTGGCCACATTAAGTTGCTCACCAGCTCTCACCTTAGCAAATATGTCTGCTGACATAATGTTACACTTTGAACCAGTGTCTACCTTGAGCTTCGTGGATTTACCATTGATCTGGACAGTACAAAACAATTCGTTCTTTGCCAACAAATCTACTGCATCAATCTTTTTACCAATTGCTGATACACCATCTACACAGAAAGTAGGGTTCCAGCTCTCAATATGATCAACTTGCTTTTTAAGCATGGTGAGTCGAATTTTGTTATTACTTTCTCCACTTGTTCTGGTTGCTGAATTCGAACCTTTAGTGTTCTAGGTCCTGTTTTGACTCTTTTGGACTTCTTTATAACTGTGTGAGGTTTACCTGATTTGTAAAACTTTTGAAAATGGTTCCATTTTTTATACTTGTGGCATTCCTGACCAAATGCTAAGCACTTTTCTCTTTTAGACACATGATTGGCACCACAATTGCAACAGTTAACAATAAAGCTTGATTTAGGTTTTGCTGATTACCCCTTGTACTGCACTGAGCATGTACTTTTCTCTGAGCTAGTCTTAGAACTTGCTGGAAAACTACAGGTTTTACCTACCACACCTGGAGAGGTTACAGCCGCCATGTGCTTTGGACTGCTTCTGCTAGCCACATGTAGCATGCTGTCCACATTTACTCTGGAGCCTGCCAAAACCATGTTCTTATCATCTGCAAGCATGCTTGTGTGCCTTTCTGTGACCTCGTGGATTTGACAAATCTCAATAGCTTTGATCAGCATTAAATCACTGTCACAAAGCAACATCTTTCTCAATGCAGCACTATTAATACCACACACCTTTATTAACTCATCTTTTAAGTCACAAACCTACATGTTTTAGCTTTGTTTCTCAGGTCAGTAATACAAGCTGCAAAAGTTTCTCCTGGCTTTTGATCTCTTGTGTAAAACAAATGCCTCTCTAATGTAATATTTGTCTGGGGGTTGCACATTTCCCTGAATTTGTGTTTCAAACATTTGGGGTCTTCCCTTGATTCAGGCTGTACAACAATATGACAGTTTTCCCCTTCTCCTTCATATACTGCTGGTGCATACACAAATGAATGCTCTCTTTCAATGGCCTCTGGCCCAGCTAAACTTAGCAAAATGAATTCCCTGGTGCATGCATCTTTGTCAGAATAAGCTGCTTGTATAAAATATTGTACTTTTGTTCAAATATTCTCCAATTCTCTGCAATATTCTGATAAAATACAAGTGGACCTGGTCTGCGAAATGCCTCTGCCATATTAACACATACCAATGAAGGCTTTTTGCAAGTATGCAAGAACACATACACACATAGATATGCCAGAAACTTATGCCAGTACTTGTAACTATGCCCAGTAGCACAACAAGCCTTTGAATAACTGAACTTTGCAAAATAAGTCTCTCAGGCGTAAGAATACACTTGAAATCCCTGTACTGTGAGAAATCACCTCTTATCAGTGAAAGAAACATTTCAAAATAACTTCAATTTGTGAATAAACAGTACACAGCACACTGACATTTTCCAAATTGTCTGTACTTTGCTAAATAACTCTCTACAGTGCAAGAAACACACTGTAATGGCGGCACTCTGAGAATAGATATACCCAGCACAAGAAACTTTTTGAAATGGCTGTATTTTGACTGTACTTTATGAAATAGTTGCACTTTGCACACAAATACACTCTTCAGAATAAATGCACAGTAATAAGCACATACTGTAAGTACTTACACACTTTGAGATACTTCAAATAACTCTAGTTATGCACTGAATAGCTTCAGTCAATGCAAAACTGTAGTTTATGCCACAACACAGTAATTTGCCAAAAACATACTGTTGCCTTGCTTTACTTATGCTTATTATGCCCTTTTTGCCCTTTATTATATTCATTTTACTTGTTTAATCTTTTTTCATGCCCTTTACAGTCTATACATGCTTGTTTTGTAATTCCGAGGTAATTCCAACCCCTTTATGTGCTTTTCCGATAATCATTTTATCAGGTATTTTAATTTTAAACATTTTGTTTAATTAATAAACTTTTTGTGCCTGTTGCTTGCTTAATAATGCACTCTGTGCCCTTGTAATGTTCTGTTTTATCTTTTTTAATAAAAATTGTTTGTGCAAGTTTACATTACTATTAGTTTATTTTTTGTACCCTGTTCACTTAGTTTACCTTAATTGTTAACTCTACACCTTGTAGGTGGAATCCCAGTTCTGACACCATGTTGCTTGTCTGGTCAGGATAAAACAGATGAACATGTGTGGGTTCTGTTCAAGCAGCATTATTATGTCCAACACATCAGGATTGAGGCTTAATAACTTTGACTTAGATAAACTTATAAACAAACTAGCTATCACATTCATACAAGCTCACTGTCTGGCTGCAGTCTTAAAATGGCACTGAGGCTAGCATATGCTTGCTATTTATATGCATGTGCTGTCCTTGAAATGCTTCTTAAAGGTACAACACATACTATTCTACACCCATTACCTTAGAGAACGATTTGGCTGATCGAGAGGGCTCTCTCACTCTTAGTTCCTTCCAGAAGGCACCAGTTTCAGCAACATTTTTGAATTGATGCACCAGAGGGGATCTTGGGCCACTGACCCACCATATAAGGATGAAGAAGTGTTTCAGGCTTTCAAGACTGCATCCTCTACCTCCTGGTTAATGCCCCCTACTGATCATCTGACTGACTTGGTCACCAGGAGGGCATGAAGGGATTCTGCCTGCACAGAGGTTATTCCCAGGAAGCCTAATCAGGTACTTTAACCTTCTAAGGATAGGCAGCATTGGAGCAAGAACCCTCTGGTGGACACGGTCACTGACTGCTCCCCTCTTTAGGGGGACACAGGCCATTTATCTCTTCACTTGGATGTGTGGATGACCATCAAGTAGGACAACTGGGTGAGAGAAAGTGTATCCAGAAGCTATACAACACCCTTTTCTCTTTTTCCAAGCTAATGGTTTCTAACACTCCTAGATGTCCCACCCTAACAGCACAGAATGCAGCGAGACCGAGACAAACAGACACTTTCTTATATAAAAAAAGCCATCCAAAAGGTCCCAACAGACCAAAGAAGGTCAGGGATCTATTCAAGATTTTTTTGTTCCAAAGAAAAACAAGGACCTTAGGCCATTCCTGGATCTCAGCAGCCTAAATTAATATGTAACAAAGACCCCATTCAGAATGGCTGCAGTGCAAGTGATATTGCCCTGTTTGAGTGCAAACAATTAGCTGCCTACCTCCACATCAAAATTGCAAAGCATCAAAGAGATTCCTGAGCTTCCAGATAGGAATTAATCATTGTCAGTTTAAAGCTATGTCCTTTAGTTTCACTACAAACCTCTAGGCATTCACCAAGTTCATGGTGACATTTGCAGTCCACATGTGACTCAAGGAGATCTGCAAGTTCCCATACCTAGACGATTTGCTCATAGTCAGTACATCAGTGGAGTCCCTCATCACTGCTAGAGACTGCTTGCTGCAACTCTGCCTATTCTTAGGTATTAAAGTCACCAACAAAAAAAATCTCAAATACGGCTCACTCTGTAGTGTTCATAGACTACCAGCTGGTCAAAACAAACTGCATCTTGAGACTCTTTCTCTTGCCAGCTTTCCACAGAAATCGTGAGAGTATGGCAATGAGTGATAGATCTGACCACTTCCCAATAGCAATGCACATCTCAGGGAAAGCCAGCTGTCTAGTAGATGGGCTCAGCTGCTCTGCATTTTTTGTTGAGTGGTCTCTCAATCCTGTAATAGACAACTCATCTTCAGCTATGAGGGCCAGCCCTACTGCAGTCTCTAACTCCACATCCAACACAAAATGTCAGTCTCTCCAAATACAAAATTTACAAGAACAAATGGAAGTGCTTTTCTGTATGGGTCACAAACCAAAGAATGGATCCCATCTGTTCTACATTTTCTCTTTTTCTTCTTTAATGCTAAGTCTAGCTATTCTACTATTAAAGTTTATTTGGCAGCTATTTCCAGTTGCCATACAGGTTCACATCATTCTTACTGGTAGTCCACAAACTGAGCAAGCCTTTTTATGGGATCTTTCTCATGTGTCCTTCTATTAAGGATCCAACACCCCCTTGGGACCTCAGTTTTATACAAGAGACTTTAACTCTCCTACTTTTGAGACAACTTCATCTGCAGACTTAAAATATCTTTCATGGAAACCCTGTCTTTTGGTGGCCATTGCTTCAGCAGGACTGATCTCAGAGTTATAAGCGCTTTATTCTATTCCTCCATATCTGGTGTTCTACAAAGATAGAGTCTCACTAAGAAATAATAACTCTTTTGTTCTGAAAGTGAGCTCAGAAAACTATCTAAAGCAACCTGTTAATCTAGTAATGATCTTCCTAAACCAGTTTTACAAAGGAGAATGCCTTCTGCATACCGTAGATGTTCATAGACAACTACATTTCTACCTTCACTGCATCAAAATAGTAAGTAAAGACTCTTAACTGATTATGGCCTTTGTTATGTCCAGAATGGATCAAAAGGTCTCTAAAATAACTTATGAGGTGGTTCTCAAGAGTGTATATTCTTTGAGTTACTTTGGAAGTAAACCTCTACCTTTCAGATCAGAAGCTCATTCTACCAGGTCAATATTAGCCACTATAGCATGTTTAGCAACTCTTCCATAAATAAAATGTATGCATCAGAAAAATGGTTTAGGTTGCATACTGCTGCTAAACATTACAAGGTGGAGCTGATCTCCAGATCTGGAGCCTTTTTTGGAACTACTGTCCTTAAGGGAATCCTGTCATTAGTTCACCCAGCAGAAACAAGTAGCTTAGGATTCTGTCCCAAAAGTCAAATTGGACATCATCCCTTTGTCCATCCAATCTGACAACCCAACTAATATTCCCTATCCAAGTTGTCATATCCTTCCAGAGGGACCCATTACAACTACTTGAAGCCCTTCTGTTCCCCAGTCATGTATCTTTCTTTTGTCACATTAATTTATTAGTTGTATACTTGCAGTCCTATTGGATATGCAGGAAACATGATCTGAAAGTAGAGAAAGGACAGGCTCATTATGGGAGTTGTTTGAAGAAAATGACTGAATCAGATCCAATGAGCCACTCTATTCCCAAAAGTCGAATTTGATGGATTGAGGATGAAAAGGATCCAATGTTATGTTAAATGCATAACTTCTATTTCCATAGCACATACACCAGGCCATAATTTCTGAAATGTAACACTAATGTATCAGCAGTCCATTTATCATGAATAGTTCATTTTAGGAGCAAGGGTAGATCACACATCTTTGCTCCAAGTAGCAGAAGCATCTTAGAAGGGAAGAAGTATGGAAACCATCACAGAAGTATACAAAAAAACAGGTAGCTGCAAAAGTGGTAAAATGTATGGTGTATTTGTGTGTGTGAGTGAGAGAAGGACAGATTGAGGGGGGTATAGAGAGGAGACAGAGAGAATAGAAGAAGGGAGAAGGAAATGGGAAAAGTCCACAATTCACCAATACTTGAAGCATGAATAGTTAAGGAGTGGTGAACTTAAAAGGAAAGATAAAGGTTGATAATAGCAGATAGTGGCCTGCTTATACATTGGATCACAAAAATCTATAGTAAATATATATAAAATATAAGATTTTCAGTGTATAACTAGAAACTGCTACACATCTTTTTGCAGTATGTGATATGCTTAAAGCTGAGAGTCTGTAATGTGGCAAGTCTGTTACATTGAAAATTGAGCAAACTTTGCAAATTACAATTAGTTTAGAAGCATAAACCACAAATACTTAAAATGAAGGAATAGTGATCTTGTGGGCTAGTCCTTTACCACTAGTTAAAACAGAAACTTGAAAACCAGATTTTGTTGTCAAAGGAAAAAGGACAAAAGCAGCATTACTTACCAAAGTAGCAATACCTAGCAACTGTAGTGTTCTTCCTAGTCTGACCCACAAAGTTATACAATTTTAAGACTTGCAAGCAGAAGCTAGACCTATGCAGAATAAGGATACCTATATACTTCAAAGCAGTAGTGGAAGCAACTGGGTCAATAAGATATATTCCAAACATCCTTAAATATTCCAAAAATACAGGTATCCCCATATGAACTACAGCAGGAGGCTAGTCTGTGTACGTTGCGGGTGCTGACAGGGACGCTCTTTGCAAATATCAGATACTAAAGCAATGTCAATTTCAGGAACTTGAGTGGGATCCATTTCTGTCACAGGGTTAGAATCATTAAACAGTTGGACAAAATAAACTGAGAGGAGCCTAACAAACTATCTTTTTTTAACTTTTGCCAGTGTCATTTATATCCTAAGTTTTTTTAATTTGTCAGCCGTTTTAGTAAGTGCAAATACGTCAAATGTGTGTATGATAAAGCAGAACTAAAATATTAGCTATGCACACCTGTAATTTGGCAGTTTTAACTCAAGATATAGATATCATTACTTAATAGATACATTTGTAGAATCTCATTTTTTAAGATAGTAGCTTAACTATAGAAGAATTTCAAATAACATATTTTAACAACCACATAATACCAATCTACAGTATTTTTGAGAAAGCAGCAGTTTTGCTTAGTTCAGTAACTGTGGGATTAATATGTTGGTCATTAATAATACCATTGCAGTTTTTTTTGCCTTTACTTATCTGGGACTTCTTTGGACATTTAGCATCCCATGACAGAAAATAAAACTTGCTAGCTAAAAAATGCCCTTTCAGCATTCTTCCTGTGCTTGAAAACATAAAGCTCACCACAAAATTCGACGAGTATGAATCTGCATAATACAGTCATTCATTCATTTATTTTCAAAACCCACTTAACCCATTTTTTATCCATTTCAGTGCCATGTGGAAGGGGAGCTTAGCCTGGAAGGGAAGAGAAGTAAGAGTTCTGTCCTTAACAAGGACACCAGTCCATCACAGGTGTGATGCCCCACCACTAACAATGTTGAAAAACTATTAAAACATAGTAGTACTTTTGTACCTGCTTTGTTACCAGTTATGCAAGCTTTTTACAATCTTTGTGAAAATCGATTGTATGACTTGTTTTTTAAGATTATTGGTGCTGAGTTAAAATATTATAACCTTACATCAGATCAAAGGGTTGCTTTAAATAGATTAAGCAACATGCATGATATTAATATAAAACAAGCAGATAAACGAGTTAAGATTGTATTATTATGGATACTAATGATTTTTGAAAGAATTATTTAACTGGTCTAAGGGAAAAGATAATAAAGACATTTTATTAGTGACTATGGATGTAAAATCACTTTTTACTGTAATACCTTGTAATATAGGAATACAATTTGTAAGAGAATTTGTATCAACACACAGTAATTTTTCTCATGAGAAAACAGAAATGTGTTGTTCTATTCTAGATGTTATACTTAATAGTAATATATTTATGTTTAAAGACAGCCTTTTTCCATCAGCAACTAGGTGTAGCAATGTGCACACCACCAGTTACCAATAATTATGCAAATTTAGTATTGACTAGATGGGAAGAATTATTCATCCATGACAATGGCAATTTTTTTTCCATGCTGATTTGTTGTTTTATATAAGCGTTTTGTGGATAACATCTTCCTTATTTTGAATGGAAGCTCGAGTTTATTATTAGATTTTGTGTTAAAACTGGAAAGTTCTACAACATTCTTAACATTTGATGTCACTATGTCTGATGACGTTATTAACTTTCTAGACATTACTATCTTGTATAAAGAAGGCCATTTTAATACTAAGATACATAGAAAAATGTGCAATCCATGCGTTATATGCATTACACTAGTATGCATCCTAGATTTATGCACAATAGTGTGGTTCAGGGCAAGTAGATTGAATACTAATGACATTGATTTTAATGAAGAACTGTGAAGTATGAAGTATGAGTAATGATTTTGAAGCTAGGGGTTATGATTCAAATGTACTTAAAAGTAACAAGGAATTTTTTATAGCCCATCGACATGATGTTGGTGCACCGTATTTTTCAGATCATTATGAGAGACATAGACAGAATAGACTAAATGATTGTAATACTTTTAATTTTTATCCTGGCTATATTATGAAATATAATAGACATTCAGGTATGATACAACAAATGATACAAAATAATTGGTCTATACTGTGCTCTGACCATGTGCTTAAGAATGTGGTGGGAAGAGAGACCAAGATTTATACATAAAAGAAAAAGGAATTTGAAACATATTTTATGTTACAAAGATCTCGCCTTTAGTAATGCAATAAATAGCTTTGTGGCAAATAAAAAGGCCATAATACGATGCTATAATTGTGCATATTGTGGTTATATAAACAAACAGGATGAATTGACTCATCCAATAATGCAAAAACAGTTTAAATTTACTACTTTTGCCACTTGTGCCACTGCTACCATTGTATATTTAGCTAATTTTTCGTCATGTGCTTGTTTCTATATAAGCAAGACTAACCAAAAGCTGATAGAGAGAATTAGATCACAGTTGTCTGAAATTTGTAGGAATATTCAGATGAATGCTCTTAGTAAACATTATAATTAGCTTTGGCTCAGAGCATATGTTTACATTTAGAGTATTACAAAAAAAATCATAAGTTAAAAAGAGGAGGAGATATACTTAACAAGACTGAGTTATATGAATATATATGGATTAATTATTTTAGAGCTGATAGGCTCCCTGGTTTAAATAATGTAAATAGTCTTAAACCCATTTTAAAAGACAAATATAGCTATATTTAAGTATTTTTGTAGCTTTGTTGTATTTTTATTTATATTTTATTTATTTATTTTTTATTTTATATGTTCTGTCCTGGGTACCGTTCTCTTTTGTATACATTGCTGTGACATAAAAGCCAGTATCAATGAACTTTGGCCTACCATCTTTGATGATGATTGCAAACTGGGTTGGTTATCAAATCCAATTCTGATACTAAAATTCTCCAACAAGGGCTGGACCAAGCAAATGCTTAGTGTATTAATCAATGGCCTACCCTTAATCCCAAGAAATGCAGAATAGTTTCATTTGGTAAATCCAGCATTAATTATTTTTAACATCTAGATAACATTCCACTTAAATTTGTCACAGTCATTAGGGACTTTGGTATATATGTTTATAAGATTCTTCTTTGACAAACATGTTTATCTGTTAGAAAATTCTTCTATCCTGCATAGCTCATCATTTGTGGCATCTCCTCAAGGTCTAAAAAGTTATAGTTCCACTTTATTCATCCTTAATTAGACCGATCATTGAATATAATGCACCCTTTGGCATGTACCTTACTAAACAGTTAAACCAGCTTGAAAAATCTCAGTGTTTCCTCACCAAAAAATATCTCTGATCTCAGTACCCTTAGTTATTCTTATTTATCACTCTACTCAGTGTCATACAGACTCCCAAGGAATGATCTCTGCTTTATTTTTCATACTATGAATGACCCATCATTATTTGAACTCCTTAATCTAACTAGAACAAGCGGTAAACAAACACCCATTCTAGAGACCTAAACCTACACTACACATCAGCAAGATCAGATTACATGAAAGATACCTAACCCAATATATAACCCATTTCTGGAATGGGTTGTTCTTGCCTATCATGCAGAGTACTTCCATAGCAACCTTAAAAACTAGTCTGGATGGGCTTCCTACTGAAATATCGGCACTGAAAATGTCAAGTGCCAAAAAGCTGAAAAAAAAAAAAAAGAAAATCTAGGAAAAAGAGTGAATCTGTGCGATCATTATTCTCCTTTAAACTTCTTTTTTGCAGGGGGGGGGGCAACCCCCCCTGCATCCCCCAGTGTGGAGGGCAATCTTCCTTCCATCCCCTAAACTTCTATATATCAACTCTGAGATCACCATACCACAGAAAAACGGAAAATTCTGGGAAATTGCCATCTTCAGTGTAGTTTATATGTCTGCTTTTGGCCATTCATTCTCCCTGTTTTGGGACACCCGCTAGTGGGTCTCAACAGTTCAAATGTCTCCTGACTGGATGATTTGATGGGTGATTTGCACATTTAGACCAGGAATATGTGGAACGTTTACATAATGGGGGACACTGTACTGGGTGATGTGGCTGTACTTCTTGATGGTCAATTTGGCTACAAGTTTAGAAAGAATCTGTGAACCTAATTATATGGGATTTTCCTTGTGTAATGATAAGATTATGCCAGAGCTAGGTTGACAAATTCCTATAATCATGAAATTTTACTCAAATTCAACATGGTCTAATCAGAAAAGGCTGAAAAGCGTAGAAATACCATAGAAGGGAAGAAATGGCTAAGTATTACTTTTTGTAAGTGTAAGGATCATTGTGAAGAGAGGAAGATATAATCTGGGGGAAGGAAATATGTTTAATGTGCAGTAGTTTTTCTAAAATGTAGGCAAAACAGTAGTTTGGCTAATTTTTAATAAATTGTCCTTTTCTTAAGATGGTGTTTCCTTCTAACTGACTTCTCTTTTATAAACTCATATTCCCTCAAAAACAATGATTCAACAAAAACTGTCTAACAGAATGCAATCTCCTTAATTTGGATTCACTGTAACGAACAGTTCCTGATAGTTTCAGCTATTGCATGCCATACTGCAAGATCACTGCACATGTGAGTACTTTTCTCATTCTTGCAGAGTGTTTGTGTTTTCCTCCCAGACAGTTGTGTGATCCTAAAGGTAGTGTATTTTAATAAAGAGATGCCCTACAATCATGGCAAGCCCCTTGCAAAATACTTTTTTTTTTTGGACTTTCACTGACAAATTCAGTGGGTTTGTTTTTTTTACAAATTTAAATCCACTGTTTATACAGGCCGCACATTGTGCACCAACTTTCATAAGTAGTCCTCCAAGAATTGTTATATACAAGAAGTTAATGATGCCATCACTTTACCACAGAACAGCTCTGAGACTTATAAACTCATCCATCCTTAAAAAGTTTTAATTAAGCACATGACTGCCTTTTCCATAGTAAAATGCAACACTTTCACCTCGTCTGATCTCATCTTCCATTCGTATGGCTTGATTAGAAGAAATCTTGAGGTGAGATGTATTTGATCATTCCTTTTGGACAAAAATACACAAGCCTTACATTATTCCATATTAGTCATTCAGTGACCTAATGCCTGATAAGTAAATGAATGGTATAGTAACAACTTGCAAGGCAAATTTAATATTCACTGTGCTGCAAGGAGATAGCTGTTCTCTCTCACTGAAGTATAATCATACCTCTACAGAACTGTATAAAATGGATACAGGCTGCCATCCACTCCATTTGCTGTGAATACTTGTAACTGAAAGAAGTGTGGAGTGTGAATTTCAGAAGTATGTCAAGTCTCAGCCTCTAGGGAAGGAGACGACAGATAACACAAAGCCATTATTAAGCCTTTCTGATCTAAATATGCCTGAACACTATATTCTAGTTGACTGGCCTATTGTTCCAGATAGAAACAAATGATTTCATGTTGTGCAAGTCTTAGCACTGACAAGGTATATGTTCCTATACATTTAGAAGAACAAAGCAATCCCTTTATTGATGAATGGATCATAGAGATGAGAGAAAATCTCTGTATGGCATATTTGTTCTTAAAAAAAAAAAAAAAGTAAACTGCAGTTCTAGCAATGAGATGTATAAGATGCTTGACTTTTAAGGGCAGCTTCTTTACCTACAGATAATTGCAAAAACCCAGTAAATCACATAGTTTTCTGCACAGTAAAAGATGTCCTGCTGTTGTCCTCTAAACTGCTTATATAGCATGGGTGGTAGAGATGGGGGATTAGGAATCAGGAGTGGAGAAGCTGAGAAGCCTCGGTTTCTGTTTTCTTTTGTGGAGAGGATTAGTGCATTCATGCCAATCCTCTCTGTGATGTCTTAATCTGCCTTAACATCTGTGAATGCAAAAGCTCAATAAAGTAGTATATTGAATTTAAAATAAATAATAACTTGACATTTATTAGGGCTAGGGCAGTCTCTCAAGTTCCCTTTTGAGGGTTGAGTATACTATATAGTTGTCAGAGAGGATAAGAAAACAGAACATTTCATTGCAGCTCATATACATTAGGAATTTGTTTACTTTTATTGTTCTGTCAAAGGTTACTATAAAACATCTAAGCAGTGACGACATTTGCACTGTTATTAAGGATGCTAAATGTATCATCAAACTGAACGCTAGTAGATTGTCAGCAACAATAAATTAATAAATAAAATCATCATGGGGACTGATGTACTTCATTTCTCTGTCTCTTCTTTGATTGCATTCTTCCTTTGTCATGTATTCTTCAGTTTTTCTTTCTTTTGATAGCAGTTTTAAGTTCATCCTCCAGTGTTCCTGACTACAGTATGACTTACTACACAACAGTGTACATTTGGCTGGGAATATTTGGTAATAATACAATTGCTGTAGGACATCCCTTAGGGCTGTTATAATATATCATGTCTAGGATGGGAATAATTGATACAGCAAGACAATATAACTGGAAAGGTTACAGTAGTGCCTGCCACATTTTTAGATGTGTTAAATGTTGTTAACTCTCTTCTGAAAGCAAGGAGAAGCTAACTGAATTTTAGACATAAATGTATGTGCAGAGGACAGAGGAGCATGCTTTTAAACACATTTCTCCCGTATCATTCTTTTTTTTAAACACCTTTATTGCATTATCACTTGTGACATAGGCAAATTTACATTTATACAAAAGTAATCAAACTATTTTAACAAATTAACATTAACAAACATTGTGCTTCACATATATCATATAAGCTAAGCAACATTACGTAAATTATTTTATTTCTGCCCCCTTTTCTTAAACAAGAAACATCTTTATTAAACTATCACTTATGACATAAGCAATCATACATTTATATAAATGAAAACAAACCACACAGACACAATCCTAGTTGCAATCATTTTACATCACAAACCATATTGGCACACTCCCAGTTGCAAACATTATACATCATGTATAATCTACCCAATCATTTTCACTCAAACGTTACATAGCTCATTTAAGTCCTGCCTTCTTTTAAACCTCATTTTATCTCTATTACTATATTCATTACTTCTAATATAGGTTTTTTAGATTTTGATTTCCATTTTCTAGTAATTGCTTTTTTTGGTAACCACCATAATTAGACACAGCAAGGCCTTACCATGCCTAGGCAATTCCAATTCTGTATCATAGCTCAGAAAAATCATCTTCCTCATCATACCAATCTGCCCCACCAGTGGAGTCTACTTGGTGTATTAAAATATCTATGTAAACATTTTCAAGCAAAAATCCTAAATCTTCTAGATTTTGTTGCATATTTGGGAGACATACATATATCCTCCCATTGTTTCTTTGTGAATTGCTTATCCAGTTTTTCTTACAATCCTTTCTAACCTCCTGTGATTGATTCTTATAGTTATCATGTACTATTTTATATGCTGTACTAATTATTCCTTTTTTAATGGAAGCTTCTGATCTAGATTCTACTAAAAATGCTATCAGTGCTGGCCTTTTGCTTAGGACCCCCCCCCCATTTCTTTCTCTTTGTCTATACCCTGATAACAATCCTTGATAGGGAAGGAAATCTTTAATCTGTAGTCCAAATAAATTCTTGGCCTTTAATCATAGGTTCATAGGTTCATAGGTTCATACTAGGCTATCTGCCCTAGGGCATTTATAAGCCTAGCCAGAGTGTGTGTGGCTTTTACCACCCCTTAGGATGAGAATACTATACCCATTAGTTTGCTGTGCCTCTGTCCAGCAGTGACACAGAGATGATTCCCAGGGTAAACCTACGATCTCCCATCCACTCGTCAAGATTTCTCTTGAACAGAGTCAGTGAGGGGCTCTGCCTGACATGGACTGGGATTCTGTTCCATAGTGTAGGGTGTCTCTGGGTGATGAATCTGTCCCTCCAGCACGTCCTATTTATATCCGTGTTGAGGTTTAAGTCTTTTGCTCTCGTGGCTCTGGTGGATTTGGATTTTTTGAGGTGGAGCATGTCCATTAATTCCAGGTTGGACATGGCCTTGTATGTCAGGCACAGCCTTGTATGTCAGGCACAAATCACCTCTGAGCAGACGGAATGCGACTGAATAGAACTGGAGTTTCTTCAGTCGGGCAGCATATGACATATGTTTGAGCCCCTTTATCCTTTTGGTGAGGAACTTTTGGGGACTTTCCAACTGCTGCAGGTGTCGGGTAAGGTACATTCCGAATGGGGCATTGTACTCAATCATTGGTCTGATAAGTGAAGAGTACGGGGTACAATGACCTCTCCTGATCTGGATGTGAATCCCTTCATGATCAGGTGGGCAATGTAGAAGGTCTTCCTAACCACTTTGGCAATGTGAGTGTCAAAAGAGAGGTTACTGTCAACATGGGTCCCCAGGTCCCTGATAACGTCTTCCGTGTTTAATGGATTACCACCTATGTGGTAATTAGGGGTTACCTTGTTTTTCCCAAAGGGTATAACTATACATTTTTTGGCATTTAGCTTAAGGTCATGACTCTGGCACCAGTTATCCATTTTTATGAGACCTCTCTGGAGGATGTCTGTGTCTGATGGAGTGTCAATTATGGTGCCCAGTTTGCAGTCATCTGCAAATTTTGTCAGCCACAATCCCCCTATGTTTGCCTGCACTTCAGAAAAATAAATGCCGATCAAGAGGCGGCCCAGTTCTGAGCCCTGTGGGACACCGCTCGTGACCGGCTTAGAGTCTGACATGGCATCAGCAACTCTAACCCTGTGGGTTCTGTCCTTGAGCCAGTTTGCAACCCATCTTGTGACATATGGGTTTACATCTAAGCTGGTGAGCTTTTCTATGATGCCCAAGTGGGGTATTGTGTCGAACGCTTTTGCTAGGTCAAGGTAGGCTGTGTGAACTGCCTTACCCTCATCAATTGCCTTAGTGACTGTTTCGAAAAAGTCGACCAAGTTCAAGAGGCAGGATCTGCCCTTGACAAAGCCAAATTGGGTAGGATCCAGTGTCTGTAGGTCCCCAATGTCTTTATTTATGAGTTCCATTATGATCCTCTCCATAGCTTTGCAGACAAGGCTCGTCAAGCTTATGGGGCGGTAATTTCCAGGGTCCGTAGAAGCACCGCCTTTGTAGAGTGGGACCACAGTTGCCGTACGCCATTCTTTGGGTACGTATCCTGTAGTAAGGCTAAGATTAAACAGCAGCCTTATGTATGGGTTTAGTTCCTCATTGAGTTCGTGTAGCACACAGCTGGGGACACCGTCCGGTCCCATTGATGCTGTGTTTTTGCTTTAGAGAGAGCAGCTCTCACCTGGGCATCTGAAATGTTTGGGAGGCTACACTCTGGTGGGATAGATATTTCTCCTGTTGCGGGGGGGAGGGAGGGTAGAAATTTGCACTGAACCTGTCTGCCAGTATGTTGGCAATGTCTGTGGGTTCAGTGATTTTTGTATCATTTTGGACTAATTCTGAGCATATCTGGGAGTTTCCACCCAGGTTTCTAACATAGCTAAAGAAGGCCTTATGATTGTCTTTTGTGTCATTAGCGATTTTTCTCTCAAAGTTGGCCTTGGATGATTTTATGAGTGATCGTAGTTTTTTGCTAGTAGTGATCAGAGATGCCTTCCCTTTTAGGGATTTTGCTCTGTCATGTAGTAGCTTTCTCCTCTTGTTGCAGAGTTTGTTTATGGCTGGGGTCCACCAGACTGGGCGCCTGCCTTTGGTGGAAAGGGTCTTGATTTTATTAGGGATTGCTTGATCCATACATTCCTGGAGGTGTTCGTAGAAGGCATTTGTAAGGGTTTCAGCAGCGTGGGTTGTGGTTTCCACTGGCTCGGGGGCCTTGAAGGATACCACTCCAGTCTTAAGAAGTGTGAAGTTTGCTTTTGAGAAGTTCTTCACTGTGGTCTTTTGCTGGGGTTGGGGTGGGATGTGGATCTCCAGTGAGATTAATTTATGGTCTGATCTCACCAATGAGGGATATACTTCGGTGTGGAGCATTTTGTCCCCATGTTTGTGATGATCAGGTCTAGTATATTTTCTCCTCTTGTGGGAATGGTGACTAGTTGTTCCATAGCATTTGAGTTTATGAACTCCAGGAACCTTTGGGCTAGGGTGTTGGGGCTTGAGTAATGTTCCCAGTCTATGTTTGGGTAGTTGAAGTCACCCAATATGATGGTGTTTGGAGAGACATTCATACTCTCCAGTGTCTTCAGGAAGGCTGTGTGGGTTTCCTGAGTTTGCGAGGGTGGTCTGTAGCATGCTACAAACTGTAGGGCAGTTTTACCTATGGTTAATTGCACCTGGATGGTCTTCGATGCTTCGTGCTTTGCCACTAACCTGGAGGTGTGGGTATCCTTTATGAATATGGATACTCCCCCTCCTTTTGTGGTTCGGTCCGGATTTTGGGGCCAGAACGCATGATATGAGGTATAACCTGATAGTGCTGGGGTGCTCTCAGGAGCCTTGAACCAGGTTTCAGTCACAGCACAGACATCGATGTTCTCCATACTGAGGAGGGCTTCGAGGGCGTGCATCTTGAGGTTTAGACTTCTGGCATTGAGCAGTATTGCCCTTAGTTTTTCTCCATTTTTGTTTTCTAGGGTGGTAGGTTTATCATTTGAGCCTTGCCTAAAAAAGGCACTATGGGGGTGGCAAGAGCCTTTGCCAATATCCGGAAGCCCAGGGGTGACAGGTGCAAGCCGTCCCTTGCGAAGCAGCGTGGCTTGTCAAGCATGTCATCCCAGGCAGACAGACATTGGATCCCCTTAGAATGACACCAGTAATTAAGCCAATTATTAAAGCTGATCATTTTGTCTCTGTATTGTGGCATCATTCTTGGTGAGGGTAGGATACTGCTCAGGGTCAGGGTCATATCGGCCTGGGCTACATAATCTGAGAGCTCCTCTATGTCTCTTTTCATGTAGTCCAGGGAGGTATGTCTCAGGTCGTTCACACCGGCATGGACAATGACTGAGTCATACTTGTACTTGCTGTGGAGTGACTTGAGTGCTTGTGTTATGTGGCGGATTCTAGCGCCTGACAGGCAGCTTACTGTGATCTTTTCCTTGTTCAGTCTGGTGAGTGGGACGTCAGTGTGTCTGACTATGGAGTCACTTATAACAAGTGTGTCTGGCATTGTGTTTGGCCTTAAGGGCCAAACCTTATCATTATCATTATCATTCTATCACCTTTCCCTCTCTTGTTATTTGCTCCCAGTACCTTGGTTCCTTTGCCAGTTTTCTCCATTAAATTCTAGCCCCTCTTGCCTATTGTCTGTATCCCTAATTGCAGTTATCCCTATTAGCAGAATCTCCTTTCTCCATTCCTATGTTGGTTTAGTTCTTAGAATAATGCCTGCTACTTTATGGACATAATATCTATTTATTTAACATTTGAGACTGAAAGTCCAACTAGGACAGAGCCTATTTTCAGCGGAGGCCTGGGGAGAAACGCTCCAGACGTATGTTTATAATGTTCTGTATGATTATTGTTATTCTCCTTAAAGGCTTACATCCAAAATCCCAGTCTCTTCTTGTTTCTTGAGCTTCCCCCCTGTTTCAACATCACCCCTTTCCACTTTGAATTTTATTTTTCTGCCTGTGTTGTGTATAGGAGCCTTAAATGTATAGCTCTGAAATCAGTGACGGCTGGTGACTTCAAATTAGAGGGGGGCTGCAGGATAGTGCTGAATGGGCATGGTCAGCTAGAAAGGGGTGTGCCCAACTAGAAAGGGATGAAGCTATGATGTGAAGTTGTTCTATCTCGCGGTTTTGTTCTTACACGTGGGTCGGAGCCGATCCCTCAGCTCCGAATCGGCTGCTTTTCAAGCTCAGACTCTCAGAGAAGCTCGAGACCTAGTGTATATCCCATGATGCTCTACTGTGAATCCCCAAATCTAGTTTGCCGCTGCAATGGATCAACAGCTCGTTGGAGTTAGCTCGGGCCAGTGACTTAAATTTTCTATTATTAGTAGTATTTCTCTTCTAATTTTTTGAGTATTATATATCTCAGTGTGATAGTATCATAGTGTTAGGATTCTACTTTAGCTTAATTGCTAGGACTTCTAAGTAGTTCTTTTTCAGGGCTTAGGCCTTCTTTATTGGGCGTGACAGGGCTCTGTCAGCTAGTGTGTGTTGTGTTTCTTACATATATATATAGTGTGGTAGTCTAGTAAATAGTTTAGTAAACAGTTTTATTAGATAGTTAGACCTTATAAATATATCTAGTGTGATTTAGTACTGTGTTTAGATATATATATATTTTTACGTACATCTTAGAACTTGTTTGTGTTACTTAGTGTTAGAGTTAAAAGTTGTCAGAAAAACAGAAATCAGGATTTAAAAGGTGTGAGTGTGGTCAAAAAATGTCTGTTACAGACAACCACTCCACCTGCATGTACTGTTTGGGCTCTGTACACCTGCAAGAGGTGTGCTCTATCTGCCATTCCTTTAGCGCCAGGGTTCTCCTGGAAAGGTGAAGAAAACTGGTAGACAGAGGACTCCTGAAGCCTGATTTTCAGGCTACTTTAGATAAGGCTGACACCTCTTCCAAGGCTTCGAAGGGGTCGAAGACTTCCAAAGGATCCTTGGAGCCCAAGTCTTCGGCTCTGAGTTCCTCAGGTATAGTCCGTGCATTGGCTCCACAGTCCTTGGAGCTGTGTATCAAGTCCTTACCTTGGGGCCCAGTTGTGGAACCGATATTGGAGACTCCTCAGTCTCCAGTTCTTCAATCGTTTCCATCTTCGGCTCCTTCGACACATCCCTCAACGCATTCTTCGAGGCTTTCCGATGTGGATCTGGACCGAGTGGTTAAGAGGCTCTTAGAGAACCCGGCCCTAGCTAAAATGCTATCTGCTTTGAGCCATTTGGCTTCGAAGCCTGATATCCCTCCCATGGCTTCTCCACCTCCTCCTCTAAAGCCAAATGAGCATTCAGAGCTGGGGCAGACGGAACCGATATTGGTAGAACCCTTGGAGCCGAGGTTTGATCCACCTCCATTGGCTCCATTGACCTTGATCTCCTCGGTCCCAACCGGGGAATCTCGGGGCCGACAGTCCCTCGCTTGCTCAGGGGTGGAGAGTCGAACCGATACTTCGGTTCTGACTCTTCCATTCGGGGCTTCAGCACAGGTGGCCTTGGCTCCATCCTCTGGATTGGAGTGGAGGGTCTCGGTCCGGGGAGAGCTGCTGGTCTCTTCAGAGCTGACTGACTTCTCGGACCGGGATTCTGGTGCCTTCGATGCCATGAGGAAGGTCATGGCTGCCAAGAACACTACCTCCTCGGATCTGTCCTCCCCTCCCCCTAAGGGGCCTCGTTCTACCTCTTCCCCGCAGATCCCCACAAAGCGTCGAGATCCAGGGCCTCAGGTATCCCCATTGGGTGGCCCCTCCCCTCTAGGGACTTCACCGGATGCTCCCACCGCTGAAGTACCTAGAAAGAGATTGTGCAAGAGGAGGCACTTGGATTCCCCACAGGAATCCCTGACATCAGATACCGACTTGGAGGAATCAGAAGGGTCCCCATGATCCCCCTCAGAGGATGTCTCATTCGCAGACATATTAGAAATCTTAAGGCAGAGGGGTGATTGGCAGTCCCTTGCCCCTTCTGAGGATGAGTCAGTTCTCCTGAAGGCCTTTGGATCTCAACCATCCACCTCCTGGGTTACTCCGCCCTTCGATGAACTGATGGAGCTGGTTGCTCGAAGGGCGTGGGAGTCCCCTGACTCAGTGGAACAAGTCCCTCAGAGGCCCAACAAATTTATTACTTCCCCCACTGACAAGGCTTTTCTTACAAAGGGAGTCCCAGTTGATGCCATGGTGGTGGCGGCGGCAACCAAGAAAGAGATGTCAGAAACCTCTTCTGCTGTCCATCCTCCTAATAGGGATTCTAGGACGATGGACAGATATGGGAAATGCATATTTAGCTCTGTGGCATTTTCCATGAGGTCGCTCAACTACCTGACACATTTTACTCGCCTTCAACGAGATCTCCTAAAAGAGCTGGGAGATGCTCTCCAGAGTAACACAGCTGATGCAGTCTCTGAAAAGGTGACTGCACAACTCAACACCCTTAATTCAATAGTAAACTCATACATGCGACTCATTTTGTATGCTGCCGATGGATCGAGTAGGGCAGCAGGCTCAGCGATAGCTCTTCGGAGACAGTCCTGGATGTGCCTTTGCTCCTTTGCGGAAGCCTTTAAGTCTTCCTTTGTCAATACCCCATTCGACGGGTCCGGCTTGTTCGGACCCAAAGTTAAGGAGACACTTACTAGGTGTGAATAAGTAGGGAAGACTCTGTCTGCTGTAGGAGTCCATTTTTCCACTCCAACTAGACCGTACCCCAAAGGGCAGAGAAGTGGAAAAATGTGGTTCCGAAAACCTCAAGGAGCTTTCCAAAACATGCCTACTGATACCCCCTCTAGAGGCAGAGGAGGGGGCAAAAATGAAAGATGCCATCCAAACGGCAGAGGCGGTCCACAGAACCAGGGCAACAGGGATCAGTTCTCTGGTAAGCCCTATCAGCATTCCTGAAAGGAAGCCCAGCTGTCCTACTCTGGAGGCAGTTGGGGGTCGCTTGGCTTTATACCCAAACACCTGGCTAAACATTACAATGGATTCTTGGGTAAAAAGTGTCATTACCAGAGGTTATTACATTCCCTTTACAAAACCCCCACCCATAGCTACAAGGATCCCAGATGTTCCACCCAGTCTGAGAAAACTAGCGGTCATAGAAATCCAAAACCTGCTAGACAAAAGAGTCATCCAGCCAGTCCCAGTGGACCAAATAGGATCCGGAACTTACTCAAGGTTCTTTTTAGTTCCAAAGAAAACAGGGGACTGGAGGCCCATACTAGATCTCAGCAAACTCAACACCTTCATCAAGAAGGAAAAGTTCCGGATGGTCACGGTGCAGTCGATTCTCCCGTTCTTAGCAACAGGCGATTGGATGTGCTCTATAGATCTCAAGGATGCTTACTACCACATCAAAATGGACAGATCATCCAGAGATCACCTGCGTTTCCGGCTGGGGGCCAGTCATTACCAATTCAGAGCCCTGCCCTTTGGTCTCACCACAGCCCCCAGGGTGTTCACCAAATGTATGGCAGTGGTCACGGCTCACCTGAGACGGTTGGGATACCGGGTGTTTCCATATCTGGATGACTGGCTCTTCACCGCCACCTCCAGGCATCAACTAATCCAAGCAAGAGACTACACCATAGACCTTTGTTCCCAGTTGGGCATAACCCTAAACTTCGAAAAATCTGCGTTATCGCCCTCACAGCATATTATATTTATAGGGGCAGAAATGGACACCATCAATGCAAGGATCAGGTTGCCCCAATCAAGAATCGTAACTCTAAAAAATCAATTATCCAGTCTCTTAGCCCACAACAAAGCTCCAGCGTCCCAGATACTACAGCTTTTAGGCATGATGGCAGCCACATTGATAGCAGTTCCATTAGGCCACATGCACATGCGAATACTCCAGCGGTTACTCTTCATGCAATGGTCTTACCAACAGCTGCCCATGTCACACGAGATCCGGTTAACCAGTCTTTGCAAGAAGGATCTCAGTTGATGGTTGAACAGCGACCAAGTGATAATTGGATGTCCCTTCGTTCTTCCCCAACCCTCAGCCACAGTGGCCACGGATGCTTCCCTGATAGGGGGGGGGGGCTATTTCAGGGAAAGATGGTCCAAGGCATTTGGTCAATCATGGAAACACACTTGCATATAAATGTCCTAGAGCTGAGAGTGGTGTTCCTAACGTTGCAACACTTTCATGACTCTCTTCCTCCAGGCACAATTGCTATCTAGACGGACAACATGTCAGTTGTCTGGTACATCAACAAACAAGGGGGAACCAGATCGTACCCTTTATGCTGGGAGGCCCTATGAATTTGGCAATGGGCTGTATCTACCAGACGCTTTCTGATAGTAATGCACATCCCGGGGTCATCCAACATGATAGCGGACAAACTAAGCAGAGCCATGCTGTTGCCCCACGAGTGGTCTCTCAAACAACAGGTGGTGGAAAACATTTTCCGCAGATGGGGCCAGCCTTGCTGTGACCTATTTGCATCTCCGATGAATGCCAAATGCAGCAGCTACTTTGCCCTTTATCTCCCACCGGGGAACGAACCCAGGGATGTGCTCATACACAATTGGCATCCGGGCCTCCTATATGCCTTTCTGCCAATACCTCTAATTCCCAAATTCATGCAGAAAGCCAAAAGTCTGGGAAGGACTGTGATTTTGATAGCCCTGTCTTGGCCTCGACAGATTTGGTTTCCCTTCCTGCGGAAGTATCAAGTGGAAGAACCATGGATCCTGGACCCAGTGCCGGATCTTCTGACTCATTCGTCGGGAGTTCTCCATCCCTCCCTCACTTCCCTAAAACTGACAGCTTGGCTGCTCCGATTCCCACATTAGCCAGGTCACAAGATTTGTCTTCTGTGGTCCAACATATTATAGTTTCCTCTCATAAACTATCCACCAGGAAACTATATAATAGCAAATGGAAACGATTTATTCACTGGGCTTCTCAACATGACACTGACACTTATGTAGCACCTGTTTATACCATCTTAGAGTTCTTGTCTTCCTTGTTCCATGATGGCACGGCAGCTGCCACCATTAGAGTTCAATTGGCTGCTATCTCAAACTTCCATGTAGGCTTTAACGGCTCCAACATCATGTCGCATAGACTATGTAAAGCATTCTTAAAAGGAGCCCACCATCTCAGGCCACCTATTAGGCATCCTGTCTACCCCTGGAATTTGAATCTGGTTTTATCCCAGCTGATGCTCGCACCCTTTGAACCTGCTTCATCTTGTCATTTAAAATTTTTGTCTTGGAAAACTTCATTCCTGGTAGCCATTACATCTGCACGTAGGGTCTCCGAACTTCAAGCCTTGTCCTCCAAACCCCCATACTTGATTTTTCACCCTGATAGGGTATCCCTCAGGACTAATCCTACCTTTCTTCCCAAGATCTCTTCAGAAAATAACTTAAATCAGTCCATTGAGCTCCCAACCTTCTTCAAACACTATACCAACAAACTTGAATATATGTCACACAAGCTTGATGTACATTGACAACTGAGGTTTTATCTGGATAGAATGAAGGATTTCAGACAATCGGATCAACTCTGTGTTTCTTATGCAGAGAATAAGAAAGGTTTCGCAGTGTCAAAAATGACACTGTCCAAGTGGCTCTCTGATTGCATCAGATTCATTTATGCTTCCACTAATCAACCATTAGAAACTAACATTAAAGCCCATTCTACACGAGCTATTTGTACATCATTGGCTCATGCAGCTCGCTTGCCTTTAGATACCATCTGTGCAGCTGCTATGTGGTCAAAACCTCACACGTTTATCACTCATTACAAAGTGGATAGGACCTCCAGGGACAGGGCTACGTTTGGTTCCACTGTGCTCAGGAATGTTCTCCCGTGAGCCACCCAGGATTAGGGTGCTTGGGACGCTACCCATGTGTAAGAACAAAACGGCGAGATAGAACAACTTCACATAAAAAAGTTATGTCCTTACCATAACGTTCCATGTAAGTTGTTCATCTCGCCTTTTTGTTCTTATATTCCCGCCCACCTTCATGCTCCACTCGAGTGAGATGGTTGCCTTGGAGGATTGGTTCAGTTGTCAGTCTGTTTTATACATGCCTACTCTTCTTGTTTACTTCTATTTTTATAGTTACCTAAGTAGGTAGACTCCATAGTCTTATTCTGTCTGTAGGCTGTCTTGGTTGCAGCATACTAGATCTGGGGATTCACAGTAGAGCATCATGGGATATACACTAGGTCTTGAGCTTCCCTGAGAGTCTGAGCTTGAAAAGTGGCCGATTCGGAGCCGAGGGATCGGCTCCAACCCACGTGTAAGAACAAAAAGGCGAGATGAACAACTCACATGGAACGTTATGGTAAGGACATAACTTCTTTTTACAGAAATACTCATTAACTCGTTAATTATTTTACATTCTTCTTAAAATGCAGACAAAAAAGTATTACAGTTTTACAAAGATATAATTACAACAGCAAACAGCAGAGCAATTTGTTTAATTCACACCCAGCCCCAATTCCCAGTGCCTACCCCACCCACAGTATCTGATTTGATCTTGCGAGATTAAAAACAAAAGCAAAAAAGACAGTACTGTCATTAAGGTAAGTATTCTTTTTTTTTTTTTTTTTCACATAAACACTCAGTTCAGAGCTTATTGTTGATCTTACTTCACTCAAATGCACATTAGTCTTGCAAAGCAAGCTAGAACTGCAGTCCTTCCATTTGCACATAAGCATTGCCCCATCTCAACTGCCTACCCAGAGAATCTGCTTTGAGCTTACAAGGTTTAAAATAATGAAAATAAAAGACCAGGCTTACTTTATTTCTTTCACATCACATAGCCAAGAACTTGCATGTTATCTTACTTCAGTTCACTCATACACACTTTACTCATGAAAAAGTAAGAGTTTGTTTCAACAACAAAACATTGATAATCCATCCTAATTTAGCTTGTGTGTGACTTAGCCTGATTTTATTAAGGCTTTTGGTACCCAATTACTGTTAGAATTGTTTTGTGTGACAGTATTTCTTCTCCAAGATTTCCAATGGCTGACCAAGACAAGCACCCCAAGTCTGGTTTTAAGAAGTGCCAGCGTGGCCAAAAGATGTCTGTAACAGACACATAAATTGTGTATACTGTCCAGGAGCCCTGCATTTGCAAGACAGCTGTGCTGCTTGTCATTCCTTCTCCTTCATTTCAAGAAGCTTTGAGTGACCAAGATGGATCCAGCAAGTCCTTAAAGTCTTCTAAGACTTCGGACACTAAGAAATCTAAAAAATCTTCGACTTCGGCTCCACTGCCATTGGAACCGACAGTCTTTTCCTGTCGGAGCCAGTCCCCAGCCTTGGAACCGGTGTCTGAAGCTCCTAATAGTCCATTACTTCAGCCGGTACTACCCTCGGTGTACTCCTCTTGGTCCTCTATCAGCCTGTAAGATCTGGATGTGGATTGTGTGGTGCAGAAGCTGTTATCAGCACCGGCCATGGCAAAAATTTTATCAACTTCGACACAAATGGCTTCGGAGCCAAAGACTCTTGCACCAGCTCAAACTATTCCTTCACCAAGCCATGCTAGTCCTTTGGAGCCAGAGGATTCAGACCTGATGATAGTGGAACCCCCGGAGCCAATGCCTGCTCCAGTGTCTTCACTTCTGTGCACTCTGGCATCCTTGGTGCCGATTGTGGACTCTAGGAGCCGACACTCTCTAGTCGGGTCGGGGGAGAATAGTCAGACCAACTTGTCGGTTTTGATTCTCCCTCTTGGGGCTTCGGCTTGGATGAGCTCAGCTCCTACCTCTGGTTTGGAGCCCACTATCCCAGTGCCAGGGGTATTGATGGTTTATTCAGATCCGTTGGTTCCCTTACATTGGAGGAGAGGTGCTTTCGATGCCATGAGGAGATTCATGTCTCCTAAGACATCCTCAACCTCAAGTCTGCCTTCTTTCTCCCCTAAAGTGCCTGTGTCTGCCTCTGCCTCACACATCCTGACCTAGCGTAGAGACCCAGAGCCTCAGGAAGCCCCAATGGGTGGCCCCTGCTCTTCCGAGACCTCACCACAGGCTCCCACTGATGGGGTTTCCAGGAAGAGATTGTATAAGAGGAAACATCTAGACTCCCCTCAGGAGTTTCTAACATCAGATACTGACTTAGATGAGTCAGAAGGGTCCCCATGGTCCCCCTCTGAAGATATCTCATTAGCTGTGATACTTGAAATCCTTAGGCAGAGGGGTGACTGGCAGTACAAAAGCCCTACTGAGGAGTCAGTTCTCCTGAAGGCTTTCAGGTCTCAGCCCTCCACCTCTTGGCTGTTTCCACCCTTCAATGAGCTGATGCATCCTCCATACACCTCATCTCTTATACAGCTGATGGAATGAGTAGGGCAGCAGGTACAGGAGTTGCTTTTAGGAGACACTCCTGGATGCACTTGTGTTCCTTTGAGGAGCCCTTCAAGTCATCCTTCGTGAACACTCCTTTTGATGGCTCGTCCCTTTTTGGGCCTCAAGTGAAGGAAACCTTAACCAGGTGTGAACAGGATGGAAAGATTCTGTCTGCTTTCAGGGTCCATTTTTCCTCCCCTACCTGACCGTACCCTAAAAGTCAAAGGGGAGGAAAAATGTGGTTCCAAAAAGCCCAAGGAGCCTTTCAGGACACACATGGTGAACCCCCCCTTCAGATGCAGAGGAGGGGGCAATAATGGAAGATGCCGCTCTCGCGGCAGAAGGAGTCCGCAACACCAGGGTGACAGAGATCACTTCTCTGGGAAGCCCTACCAGTGCTCCCGAAAGGAGGCCCGACTGTCCTACTCTGGAGACAGTTGGGGGTTGCTTATTTTTGTATCCAGATGCCTGGCTCAAAATAACAAGACAGCTGGGTACAAAGTATCATTTTCAGAGGATACTTCATCCCATTTACCACATCCCCTCCACTCATAAGAAAAATCCTGGACATTCCACCCAGTTACAGGGAACAGGCAACAATAGAGGTCCAAATGTTGCTAACAAAAAGAGTTATCCAACCAGTCCCACTGGACCAGACAGGATCTGGAACTTACTGAAGATTCTTTTTGGTTCCAAAGAAGACAGGGGACTGGAGACCCATATTGGACCTCAGCGGACTGAACAAATATGTAAAGAAAGAGGAGTTCCAGATGGTTATGCTTCAGTCTATACTCCCCTTATTAGGGAAAGAAAATTGGATGTGCTCGATAAATCTCAAGGATGAGTACTACCACATAAAAATGGCCAGGCCATTCAGGGATCATCTGCGCTTCTGGCTGGGAGCCAGTCATTACCAGTTTTGAGCACTGCCCTTTGGTCTCACTAGAGCCCCCAGAGTGTTCACCAAATGCATGGCAGTGGTCACGGCTCACCTGAGGCATCTAGGATTCCAGGTGTTTCCGTACCTAGACAATTGGCTCCTTTCCGCCACCACTAGGCATCAACTCATTCAAGCCAGGGAGTCCACTCTGTCACTCTGCAATCAACTGGGCATTACAATCAACTCAAAAAAATCTGCCTTGTCGCTATCGCAGCATATCATTTTTATCAGGGCAGAATTGGACACCATCACCACACTAAGGCTTCCAATAGAAAAAGTCTTTCTTCTTCATCAGCATGTCAGCGTTCTGATATCAAAAGACAGAGCACCAGCATCAGAAGTTCTGAAATTATTAGGCATGATGGCAGCAGCAATTTTAGCCATACCACTAGCTCGTATGCACATGCAGATACTACAATGGCTGTTGTTCACTTCCCATGTTTCACACTATAATGATTACAAATTCCTGCAAAAAGGACCTTCAGTAGTGGCTGACCTCACTTCATGCCACGATAGGATGCCCATTTGTGCTACACCATCCAGCGGCCACAGTGACCATGGACGCTTCCCTGATAGGGTGAGCATTTTCAGGGAAAGACAGCCCAAGGCACATGGACCGATCAAGAGACACATCTGCATATCAATGTCCTGGAGATGAGAGCAGTACTCTTGGCATTGCAGTACTTTCAGGACAATCTTCCTCTGGGTACGATTGCGATTCAGATAGATAACATGTCGGTGGTCTGGTATTTGAACAAACAAGGAGGAACCAGGTCTTACCCCCTTTGTCATGAGGCTCCCAGAGTATGGCAGTGGGCTGTTTCCACCCAGTGCTTTCTGTTGGCAATGCACATCCTGGGGAAATCCAACGTGATAGCAGACAAGCTGAGCAGGGCAATCTTGTTGCACCATGAGTGGTCCCTCAAGAAAGAAATAGCGGGCAGGATATTCCGCAGGTGGGGCCAGCCTTGCTGCGACCTTTTTGCCAGTCACATGAACACCAAATGCAGAAGCTACTTTGCCCTGATTCCCCCTCTGGGAGAAGCCCCAAGGGACACACTCATTCACGATTGGCCCACGGGTCTCCTCTATGCATTCCCACCAATCCCGTTGATACCCCAGGGAAAGCCAAAGCCCTGGGATGGACCATCATTCTAATAGCTCCCTATTGGCCTCATCAGATTTGGTTCCCCTTCCTTCGACTTCATCTTTTGGAGGACCCCTGGATTCTGGACTCAGTTCCAGACCTTCTGACATACTCGTCGGGGAAACTTCATCCCTCTCTGCAATCCCTGAAGCTGACAGCTTGGCTGCTCCAATTCCCATCATAGCCAGGTTCTATAACTTCTCCAGTGAGACAAAATGGATCCTTTTATCTTCTCATAAATCTTCTGCTAAGAAGCTATATCTTAGCAAATGGAAAATATTTTCTGTATGGGCCTCTAAAAATAATATTGATCCTTACCAAGCCCCTATGGCCTCCATTTTAGAGTTCTTGACTATGATTTTTAACAAAGGTGCTGCAGCAGCAACAGTTCATGTTCAACTGGCTGCTATTTCTTATTTTCATCTTGGATTTGAAGGATTGAATATCATGTCTCACAAGTTATCCAAAGCCTTTCTCAAAGGGACTTTTCATATTAGACCACCTGTGAAATCTCCCTATTCTCCACGGAATCTAAATGTTATGCTTTCCCACATAATTCTTTCGCCATTTGAACCAGCTTCCTCTTGTGACCTCACATTTTTGTCATGGAAGACCATCTTTCTGGTAGCTATTACTTCTGCCTGCACAGTGTCAGAGCTTCAGGCTGTATCCATCAAGCCTCCCTATTTGATATTCTATGCTGACAGAGTCTCACTTAGTACAAGCCCCTCATTCTTGCCTAAAGTTTGTACTGAAACCAATCTCAAACCAAATTATTGATTTGCCAGTCTTCTTCCCCAATCATTCAAACAATTTAGAGTATATGCTGCACAAACTTGATGTTCACAGAGAACTCCGATTTTATTTGGATAGAACAAAAGATTTCAGAAAATCAGACCAGCTTTTTGTTTCATTCTTGGATTCCAGGAAGGGTAGACCAGTGGCTAAAACAACTCTGTCTAAATGGTCATCTGATTATATCACCTTTGCCTGTTCAGCTGCCAATATGCCTTTGCAGCATAAGATTAAAGCTCACTCAGCTAGAGCAGTTTCTACATCCTCTGCCTTTTCTGCCAGACTTCCCATTGATAACATTTGTGCAGCAGCCACTTGGTCAAAACCTCATACCTTTATCACTCATTACAAAGTTGACAAGGCCTCCAGGGACAGGGCCTCCTTTGGATCCATGGTCCTGAGAAATATACTCCTGTGAGCCACCCGAGATTGATGGTGCTTGGGATGCTATCCATCATAAAAGAATGAATGGTGAGATAGAACAACTTCACATAAAGAAGTTATGCACTTACCATAACATTCCATGCGAGTTGTTCATCTTGCCTTCATTTTTATGTCCCTCCCTCCAACCCCCTCCTGGCTGTTAGATGACCGAGATGCTGGGTCCATCCTGGTTGCACAATCTTCTATACCCTTTCTTGGGAGTGAAAGAATGACATATGGTATTATTTTACACAACAAACAAGATCTGAGGTAACTCCAGGTGCATCATGGGCTAGGGACTTGGCCTTGAGCTATTTGAAGTCCTCGAGCTTTGCAGTTGGCCGACTTGGAGCCGAGGAATCTGCTCTAAACCCATCAGTAAAGAATGAAGGTGAGATGAAAAACTCACATGGAACGTTACGGTAAGCACATAACTTCTTTTCTCAGCAATGCCAGTAACAACTAAAGTTAAAGTACTGTGTTACTACTGATTGGTTCTCGCTCTCTTTTTCAGAAAGAGAGCGAGAACCAATCAGTAGCCATTTAGCCATCCATGTCACAAACGGCTGGATGTAGCAGTCCGATTCCATTCCACTTTACTGTGCCGGTAAACCGCATTGACCTCTGGGCATCACACTGATGCCTTCTCTCCTTAATCTGGACTGCTTTTACAGCAGTCCAGATTTACAAAAACTAATTAAAAAAAACAAACAAACCCAGAACTCGCAGAGCATGCACACTTCGAGTTCAGGGACTTTGCGAGTCAGTCGGACTCACACTAAGCAAAGCACTGAGCCAGCCAGTAAGTTTGTATTTAAAAATAAAATTAATTTATAAACATTTTATTTTTTAAGCTTTCTTTTCTTCACACACAGCTGGGGGGGGGGTGGCTGCAGTCCGATGCCACGAGCCGGCACTGTCTGAAATATCCCTTCAAATTGGGTAATCCCAATCTGCCCTGTTCTGCCGGAAGGATCAGTTTAATCTACTTGACTCTTGCCATCTTCTCCTCCCAGATAAAGCCCTTCGGCTCTTTGTTAACTGCTATCCACAACTTCTCCTCCAGTTGATAAAAATATGCTTGATTTATGTATAAGCCTAAAGGGACTAAAACCATTTTGACTGCTTGTATTTTACTATCCATATCATTCTTGATCAAATATTAGCAGTTCAGATCATTTTGGGAAGAGTGAGTGATCTAGTTCACAGTTTCAAAATGCAATGTAAACAAAATCAGAATGAGAATAAGTGATGATAGTGTGGAAAAAATGTTCCCTTGCTGGCAGCACCTTCTTTTTTTTATATGAACGTATGTATGTAAAGTGTGAATATACAAACTCATAACTACATATTTTAATGAATATTTCCTAAATTGAAGACAGTAAACATAGACTGATTCCTCTGTCTGTAGCTTTGTATGTTACTGGACTACTCACTCAAAAAATGCAGCTTGTGAAACATGCACCCTTTTTCTAAACACGATGAAGCTGGGAAACATCCATTTGAATTCCCACTGAAAGCTACAAACATATCCCAGATAAGGGTACTGCACAGAAGTTGTGTAGCTAGGAAAACTGCATTCGCATCTGAGAGAGGACTGGACTAAAAATAGCAACTGCCACACTTTTAAGCATTATCAGTTTTCTGTAGCAGCTGAAGTAGAGCATTACATAGCAAAGAGCTTTAGAAAACAGACTGAAAACATTGAAATATACCAGGGGGCATTTGCAACAGGAGTGGTGTTTAAAAAAAAAAGGAGGAGGGACACCAGATTACAAATTATACAGAATTAGGCAGCTATCAAAATGTATTAAATGATAGTTAACACCCCCTGAAGAGAAGCAAACTTGTTGTACATAATAATCAAAGCAAGCAAGACAGGCAGCTGCACAGAAATCTTATTGGAAAGTGTTTAAAAACTAATTATGTTTAAGTAACATGAATGTAGCAGAACTGCATAAAACTGTAAACGTTTATGCTGCATGCAGTAGAATTAGGATTTACTATTGTCGATGATATTTCAATAAAGCCGTTAGCCCTATACAGATTCTGAACAGGATTTACCTTGTACATCAATGCATTCCAAGACTGCTAAGGTAAAATGACATCATTATTTGAAAAGGGTCTTTGGACCAGCTCACTCTCCTAATTAAAAAATGGAGATGGAAAATTTAACAGATGTTGCTTTTCTAGAAGTCACTTGTAAAAGTCAGCAATGACCTTTCTGATTACCTGAGAACAAGCTGATAGCATACTGATCTTATAGATTCAAAATGAAGGGCAGAAAATAGAAAACTTAGGACCAGGGACTACTGATTAATGGGCATGCTTATGACCTGCATGAATTGGCCTTGGAGTCCCACGTGAAAGTACTGATGTGTTTTTGTACATTGTCTTGATCTTCAGGGTAGAAACGACAAAGCATGAGTCTGGCATTTAGGCAAGGTAAGAAGCAGGTTAGTGTGCACCTTATGAAGGAGGGAGGACTGTATGCTCCCTGCGTACCTTATGATGGCTATCTTGGGGTGTTATTGAGAATTCCAAAATGTTAGTTCATTTGTATTTCATGAAACAAACAAAAAACCTTTGGATTTGTCACTGAGTTAATTCTTCCTAAAACACATTCTGATTATTGTGGGTGGGAGTAGAATGCAAACAGTTTTATTAACATTTCTGAAAATATTACCAGTCAATAAATATAAGCATACCAAGCAGGAGATTATGTTCCTACTGTTCTGGTAAGGTGAGATCTGAACAGCCATCTGGTAATGCCTGTCATTAACAAATAAGAAAATCTATGCTTAAATTCAGATATTCCTCTTAACCAGCACTGATATTTGACAACACAAAACACTTTCTTTTTACTCTTTATTCCTTTTATTTTATCTTTTTCCTCTTATTTCATTCTTTTCTCCTTGCGTTCCAGTGGGCAATAAATACCATTAAGTTATGTACCGTACATATAATCACCTTTATGTAAAAAAAATATTGTTTGATTATATTGTTTTGTTAAGATCAACATTTTAAATGTATTACTACCATAATAAGTCCATGTACTGCTGTATCTGTGGTAATTAACATTGTATTTGTTCTGCACCTGAGTAGTGGCTGAAAAAGGTCCAAGAATCAGCCCATCCCAGTTAACATTCAAATAAAATTAAATTAATTTAATAAACTTTCATCCTATAAAAAGCATGTCTTCCATTTTTTAAGTTTAGTACCAAACCACTGCATGTTCATTTGGAACGTTTCCTGGTACTGACATGTTTTGGTAATGAAGGGTGGGTGCATGTACTCCTAAATCTGATGATCCCAAAATGTATATACCATTACAATTGATTTAACATGGAAGTCATGAAGCATGAAACATTGCTAGAGAAAGTGCAATGCTAACCTGACATGACAGGTGGCATAAAAGTACTGTTTGATTTTTGGTGTATTACAGCAAGGAAAATGTTGCTGGATAACCATCTTCTGTAACGTAATTAATCCTACAGCCAGAGTTGGCATATTGAGATAGTGTATCTGGGTGGATGGGGGGGGGTTGTAGCATTCTGCACCCAGTGGTAATTTGTTTTCTTGTGTTTCCTAATCCACAAATGGTGCACTAAATGAAATCATATAAGTGACTCTGAAACAATGGCAGTTGTAGTATTGGTAAAACTGGTTGTCTTGTGCATTTCAAGGTTGTGGTGAGTACTGTATAAGTATGTATTATGTGTGTGTGTGTGTGTGTGTGTGTGTGTGTGTGTGTGTGTGTGTGTGTGTGTGTGTGTGTGTGTATACAGCCAGGAACACTGGCTCACCATTCCAGGTAAGTAAATGCTTGGTCATCCTTGAAAACAAATGAAACCGAACTAAAGCAAACCCACCAATGTGGGGGGCTTCATCCCCCCTAACTAAATATACCAACTCCGAGATAGCACTACCACAGGGTAAGGGGCAATGTTCAACAGGCTGGCCAAGCATTTTCTTACCTAGAGTGGTGAGTCGGTGTTCCGGGCTGTTGGTGTTCTCATGCTGTTGATCTTTTCATCTCAGTTATCTGAATTTCGGGTAAGTGGTATTTCAGTCTACTGAAGTAGACCCATACACACACACACACACACACACACACACACACACACACACACACACACACACACACACACATGGTGTATAATATATATCATCATTATCATTCCCCCTTTTCTATGTGGGGTGGAGATGCCACATCAGCTGTCACCAAATCTCTCAGTTTAGTGCCACTGTCCTCCCTTCTTATGTACTTAAGAACAATAGTAGGCAAGTGATCACAAGGACCTTAAGATGCCTAGCAATATACACCTTTAAGCAGGCATACATAAACATTTGTTCCTCCTTTTCCAATTACTTAATAATGCTTACCTCATAAAATGAGGAGGGCTTAATCTTGTAGTAAACTTCTGTCTACCCATCCATTCACCAAGACTACCCTTAAAGGTAGTCAGAGTAATACTTTGTTGACCTGTAGTGGAAACTTGTTCTATATGCTGGGAATATGTTGAGTTAGGAAACTGTATCTCCAGTGAGCCTTGTTTATTTGTTGGTGTAGAAATAAGTTCCTAGTGTGGATGTTTGTAGAGCTACTGGTTTTACAAAGAAATAGAAGGAAAAATAGGATTGTGTTTTTCATGGTTGTAAATCAAGACATAGGTCACCTCGCAGAGTAGCCTGTACTCTACTGAGTATAATGAGATTTGTGCTAATCTATCAGGATAGTTGAATGATTTAAGGCCTTTGATTTTCTTGGTAAGGTATCTTTGTGACTTTTCTTCTTACCAATTTGCTTCTATTTATACATACCAAAAGGGGTGTGTTATTCACTGATGGATCTGATAAGGGAAGAGTACAATGGCAGGATGATTCTTTGGATCATGAAGACATTCCCTTGGAAATTAACTGGACCAGATTGGAGGACTTCCTGACTAGGGTAGAAACATGATGATCAAATAAGAGAGAGAATTGTCCACTTATGTACCAAGGTTTCTTGTGACCATGTTTATCTGAAGAGGATTACCATTTAAAACATATGAGGTGGGGACAGCGTTTCTACTCAATGCTACTACGTTGCACTTTTCTCCATTAAACCTGAAACCTTTTGCAGTACAGCAGGTATGTGCATGCTCCAGCCCTTACTGGAGCTGTTTAGTATCAGTGGATAAGCAGATAACATTGCCCAGCTAGCAGTCATCAGCAAGCCATGTTTATGAAACACTGGATTAGATGTCTGTGAAATAAATGCCAAACAGGAGAGGGCCCAGCACTGATTCAAGTAGTACTTCACTAGTTGCAATTTTACGTTCAGAGAGGGCACCTGCAACATTCACAACCTGGGATCTGTTGGCTAGCCAATTTGCAATCTAGCAGATAACATAGAGATTTATATTAAGCTTATCTAACTTGTAACATTACTAGTATGGGGGATAGTGTCAAAAGCCTTGACCAGATTGAGATAAGTAGTGTGAAATGAGTGACCATGTCTACAGTTTCTATAATCTTTTTAAAGAAGCTAACTATGTTCTGTAGAGAGGACCTGCCCTTCACAAAACTTAAATGACTGGGATCAGTTAAGTTGGCTCTGCCTGCATATATGAGATGTTTTTCATGTTTCACTGTTGCAGTCATTACATTTGGGTTATCTGCTTGCAGGTAGCCCTCAGTTGGCCTGATTAACAAAGTCTTGGGTCCTGCGTCTTTTGCTGTCCCTTCTTCCATGATGTCAGGTCGTCAGGGGTATAAAATATGCAGCTGATGCCATTACATCAGTCTTTCTTGCCGTGCAGTGCCCAAAGCAGAAGCAGTTCGCAAGTGCCGGTCAGCCGACTCCTGAAATTTTCATTTTCGAGTTTCAGAACCAAAGTCTTCAACTAAAGCTAAATACCCTGTTGCGGAAACTTTTTCTTGGTCCTTACTGATGTCAGTAAAAGTTAATAATTGCATTACTTGTGGAAAGCAAATACCTCATAAAGATTTTCATTCGTACTGTATTCCTTGCCTAGGCCCTGACCATGACGTACCTTGCTGTCGGTTTTGTGCTTTATTTAATCGGCGCACTATCTATCATCGGTATATTTTTGCCTCTAAATATTTCGGTTCTTGGTTTAATTATCCAGAAATGTCGTCAGTTAGCCATCCGACTACTGGGATTCCGAAAAAAACACAAAGATAAAGACAGAGACAGGCCACCGAGGTCCAAAACTGCCGACGACACTTCTCCTAAGCCAGTCGCCAGTTCGCCGGTACTCAGTGAGCCACTTTTGCAGCTTCTGATACCCGCTACTTCTGATTTTCAGGCCTCTACTGAGAGCCATTCGGAGTCTGCTATGCCACAAGATGCTTCAACTATGGAACCCACGGATGTCTCTACCTTGGATGGGTCCGGAGCCACTGTGCAGGCACCGGCTTCTGGGGGTGTATTCAGGCCTATGGACTTGCATATTAAACTGACGCCTCCTTCTTTACTTAGGCCTAAATCTCAATCCATGTCTAAAAAAACGGACATCCAGGCTACATGCTCAGGCCTCTAGGCCTAAAAAAAATGATAAGAATGGCTGAAGATCTAATAACTCTAATTAGGGGTAGCCAACCCCCTTCTAAGAGGCCTAGGACTGAAGTTGATTATGAATCTTCTGATCAGGATTCTGTTTTTTCTGATTCTTCTGATGATCTGGATTTGCCCTTATCTACTTATGAAGATTCTGATGCAGAGGACTCCATTCCCTCTGCTTCCCCTCCTGAGGATTTTTCTTTTGGGGAAACCTTGCATACTCTAAGGGAGCATTTCCACTGGGAAAGCCAGGATTTTTCTGATTTAAAAAAGAGGCTTAGGAATTTCCTTCTCCTACCTCAGCATAGGCCTTTAGCTATTCCTCTTGTACTAGACATTGTTTATGATGCTTTTTTGGAATCTAGTTTGGCCCCTGATTCCCTGCCTCCTGCTCCCAGAAAACCTGACAGATACTACAGGTTCCCTGAGTCCCACAAATTCTTTTTTAAAAATCCTATTGCCGATCCAGAGACTATTTCACAGGGGCCCAAGGGCATTAAGGTTCCTATTGCTAAAAGTCCTACCCCTTCTGATAGAGACTCCAGGGCACTAGATAGATGGGGTAAGAAGGTTTACACTTCTGCAACCGTGGCCATTAGGGCTTTAAACTGCCAGTTTCATATTGAAAGTATCAGCAACATGTTATTGGACTGCTTAAACAGGAAATTATGTTGATTCCTGACTGTGTGGAAATAAAGAATTACAGGATTTAACCCATTCTGCTGAACAAGTTGGAAAACATGCTTTACAATATGGTTTTGATTCATTAGAGGCCTCTTGCAGGGCTGCTGTTACTGGGTATGTGCTCAGAAGGCATGCTTGACTTAAGGAGCAATCTTTGCCTGATCATGTTAAAGCTAAATTGTTGGATGCTCCTTTAAATCAGGACCACTTGTTTGGCAACAAGGCTGAGGAAGTTCTTAAAAAGATGGAAGATAAAGCTAAATCTATGGAAACTGCTGAAGATTTTTTACAAGTTCAGCCTCCTAGATTTAGTAGGCACTGGCCCTCTAAGAACTGGTCCTTTCCAGCCCCTTCCAGGTCTTCTCAAGCCAAACCCAGACACATCAAAAAACCCAGGTTTCAGTCCCAGGGAACACACAGAACTAAGCAGTGGGGGGCCTCCACTTCCAAATCTGGGAATAATAAGACTCCCCCCTATGGTAAACTTTCTCAGTGACTTCCTTTTAAAATTTCCAAACACTTATCAACGGACTGCCCCTTTGGGGGGAAAGATTGCTTTTCATGCAAAGAATTGAGAACTCATTACCCAGGACAAATGGGTTTTAAATATAGTGTCCGAGGGATACAGATTTCACTTCCACACATTGCCATGGGTGGCTGGACCTACCCCCAAATCAGTGGGCAGAGGCCCAAAAACAAGTACTTTCTCTCTTAAGTATGGGGGCTATTCAACTGGTACCAAAAGAGGAAAAGGGACAAGGTTTCTACTCAAGACTTTTCCTGGTATCCAGAAAAGACAATTCATGGTGTCCTATCCTGGACCTGTCTACTCTAAACACCTTTTTGGAGATTCCAAAATTCAAGATGCTGACTCTTCACCAATTACTTCCTATGCTAGGCAAAGATGCCTGGTTGGCAGCACTAGATTTAAAAGAAGCATACCTGCACATCCCAATCAGGGAATCTTGCAGAAGATACCTACACTTCAAAGCAGGCTACACGCACTATCAGTTCTCTGCACTGCCCTTTGGCTTATCTACTGTGCCCAGGGTATTCACAAAGTGCCTAACTCCAGTTATTGCATTTTACAGGCAAAGAAATATTCAAATATACCCATACCTGGATGATTGTCTAATTCAGGCAGAAAGCCAGTACATACTTTTGAATCATCTGGCCTTTGTAAAAAGGGTTCTAACTTGTCTGGGGTACACCATAAACGAAAAGAAATCACACCTGGTACCCTGTCAACAAATTATATTCCTGGGAGCAAGCTTGAATACAACTTCCCAGATGGCTTACCTCACGCCAGAGAAACAAATTCATTTGACAACCTACTTCAGACAAGTGGCCAAAAAAACCCTGCTATCTGCAAGACAAATACTGCAAACCTTTGGGTTCATGGCCTACTGCATTCTTCTAATTCCATATGCAAGACTGCATATGAGGAAACTACAGTGGTATCTAAAAAGCCTATGGTGTCAACATTCTGAAGGCCTAGAAACAATGATTCCTATCATACCTTGCCTACGCCTAGAGTTCCTTTGGTGGGCAAAGGCCTGCCACAAAACAAGGGACTACCTTTCACACCACCCCCTGCCACCCAAACCCTAACAAGAGACGCATCAGGCTATGCATGGGGGGGGGCTCACCTGGCAGGGAAGTGCATTCAGGGCAAATGGAACCCAAGTCAAATGCACCTGAATATCAATCAAAAAGAAATGTTAGCTGTACAGAATGCTCTGATAGCCTTCAAGGACCACGTTCTTCCAGGACAACTAATGGTAAAGATGGACAACACCACTGTTATGTGGTACATAAAGAAGCAGGGGGTACACATTCTTACCCCCTCTACAGACTAGCCATGGCATTGTGGAACACAGTCTTGAGCTACCAAGTGCACCTACAAGCTGAATTCCTGCCAGGAAAATTAAATACACTGGCAGACGGACTAAGCAGAAACCTCATGGACCCACACGAGTAGAAACTGGAACCAAGGATTTTCAACATGTTGACAAGCAAATGGGGGAGCCCAGATGTAGACCTGTTTGCCTCTCCCCAGAACTACCAATTGGACAAATTTTGCACAAGGACTCCCCACAAACAAGTCTGGAAAGTGGATGCTCTGTCCTTCAGCTGGAAAAAACTATCAGTCTATGCCTCCTCCCCCCGCTTCTGCTCTCCAAAGTACTACTAAAAATCAGACAGGACAAACCAAGGATGATTTTGATTGCTCCAGACTGGCCGCGCCAACACTGGTACCCACTCCTGCACAATGTGTCATGTTTATCTCCATGGCACCTGCCTCAGACTCCTTCCCTGCTGTCTCAGCAGGAAAACCAGATTCTGCACCCTCACCTTCTAACACTGAACCTTGCAGCCTGGCTAATTACTTAATCTCTCCTTTACCATCCATCAGCAAACCTGTGAAGGATATCATTTTAGAGGCAAGGAGGCCTAGTACTAGAAAATCTTATGCTGAAAAATGGAAAAGATTCTGTGCCTGGAACCAATCTCAAGGGATGAGCACAGCAGCACCCAATTTACCTCAGATTTTACAATACTTAACTGAGATGCTTCACAAGGGTCTGTCTTTTTCCTTCATTAAAATCCATGCCTCAGCTATTTCAGCTCATTATAACACAGAACCTCCCCTCTTCTCTCATCCACCGCTCAAGCAGTTCCTCAGAGGGACCAAAAATTTGAGACCACCCAGGAGAGCTCCAACCCCAGCCTGGGATCTTAACTTTGTCTTGGAGAAACTCATCTTTTCGAGCCAGCTGCTACTGCATACTTAAAATGTATTTCTTGGAAAACAGCTTTCCTTTTAGCAATCACTTCAGCTAGAAGGGTATCTGAATTACAGGCCCTTATGGCAGTGGAGCCTTTCATCATCTTTCATGCGGACAGGGTGTCCCTCAGAACCAATCCATCCTTCATGCCCAAGGTGGTATCCAGTGTGGCTCTTAATCAGTCCATTCATTTGCCAACCTTGTTTTCCAATCCACAGAATAAAGGGGAATGGATACTGCATTCTTTAGATGTGCACAGACAACTTAGATTCTACTTGGACACGATTAAACCTCAAAGGAAATCTGAACAACTGCTGGTGGCATTTGCTGCAGGGGCAGAGGGGAAGGCTATTTCAAAGCAAACCATTTCTAAATGGATAAGCCATTGCATTCATTTCTGCTATAAGCACCATGGAAAACCTATCCCTCAGGGGATCAGACCTCACTCCACCAGGGCTGCATCTACCTCTACAGCCTTTCTCAGAGGTGTCCCTACCAGGGACATCCTAGAAGCTGCTACCTGGAGTTCTGTACATACTTTCACCAAGCATTATCATTTGCCAATTTTCTCTAAATCCAGAGCTGGCTTTTCCACTGCAGTGTTGCAGGGCCTTATAGCTGGCCCTAATGCTATCTAAATTCCTCCTCCCAACCATAGCTTTGGGAATCTACCCAAATGTAATGACTGCAACAGTGAAACATGAAGAACATAGTACAGTTGTGTACACTTACCATAAATGTAGATGTTCGAGTGTATTCACTGTTGCAGTCCTGGTTACCCTCCCTCCAGCCCCCTAACTTCTTTTGGCTATACCTCTACTTTCCTTTACTATGCTTAAAAACCTTTTTGGTGTATTTGCTTTTTTGTTGGAGGTATATCCTTGTACTTTTTTATTTAATTGCTTCCCATTAGGAGGGCACCTGACATCTGGGGCAAGAAAAACTGATGTAATGGCATCGGCTGGATGTTTTATACCCCTGATGACCTGACATCATGGAAGAAGGGACAGCAACTGATGCAGGACCCAATACTTTGTTAATCAGGCTGACTGAGGGCTACCTGCAAGCAGATAACCCAAATGTAATGACTGCAGCAGTGAATACACTCAAACATCTACATTTATGGTAAGTGTACACAACTGTACTTTCTGCTATAATTTATTCCATGGCTTTGTATATAAGACTGAAGCTGATGGGACTATAAATGCCTGGATCTGTAGAGGGACCACCCATAAGGGAATCACAGTGTGTATTCTCCAGTCATCAGGCACATATCCTGCTTATAGGCTGAGACTGAAGCGTTTATGTAGAGGCTCAGACACTACATACTTGATACTGATGGGAATACAGCTTGGCATGTTGTCTGGTACCACGGAACTGTTACATGTGAAGTTGTTCTATCTCGCCGTTCATTCTTACTGATGGGTTTGGAGCCATTCCCTCAGCTCCGAGTCAGCCTACTACAAAGCTCAAGGTCTTCAAGTAGCTCGAGGCCAAGTCCCTATCCCATGATGCACCTAGAGTTACCCCAGATCTAGTTTGCCGCTGCAACAGAGGATTGGAGGTTCTCACTAGCTCGGGTCAGTAAAAACTTATTTTTTTCAAATATTTCTTGCTATTATTGATAACTTTAACTAGATAGTTTGTTTGTTTGTGTCTTTCGGCTTTTCCCGCCACAGCGGAACTCCGTTCTGCTAATGATTGGCAGTAGAGTTTTACGTGCTGGCTTGCCGGGCCTAATGCACGACCTTCAATGAAGGAACGCCCGTTCATGCATGTCGCCACACAGAAGACACTCTAACTGAGAATCGAACGGGCAACGTCTAACTGTGAGGTGACAACGCTACCGCAGCACCACCACCGCAGTCACTTTAACTAGGTAGTAGTTTTAGTAGTTTTAGATATTTTTATAAGCTCTTATAGCTTATTAGTGTATTTAGCTAATAGTGTATTTTCCTTTCCCTGGTGTGCTTTAAATTTCTAGTTGGCCTCTTTTTTCTATGCCTAGTTTGAAGAGTGTCTTATCAGTGACCTTTCTGTCACTGTTTCTTGTCTTTATACTTAGTGTGTGCTTAGTCAGTGACCTTTTTTCACAATTTATAAAAAAACTTTAGATAAGGTTTATTTAATTAGAGTGTATTTAGAATATTTAGATAAGGTTTAGTGTGTGTGTGTGTGTGTGTGTGTGTGTGTGTGTGTGTGTGTGTGTGTGTGTGTGTGTTTGTGTTATATAGCAGCTATTGTTATCTTTATAGTATAGTCTGCTTAGCATTTAAAATTGTGTGCTTTAGACAGAGTTTTCTGTCACATTAATATCTAGATAAATACTTGTGTGTGTGTGACTTAGCCTGAATTTTTCTAAAGGCTTTTGATTGTTGGTTACTGTTCAAAATGTTTATATTGTTAGTTGACAGTAATCCTGTTTAATTCTCTGTTTGGTACAATATGGCTGACCAAGATAAACATCCCTAGTCATGTTTTAAAAAGTGCCCCAAATGTGGCCAGAAAATGTCTGTCACTGACAGTCATGTCAATTGTGTCTACTGTTTAGGAGCTTTACATTTATAGGATAGCTGCTCCATATGCCATTCTTTCTCCTAAAGAGTCCTCCAGGAGAGAAAGAGGAAGTTGATATTTAGAGGCTTGTTTAAACCCTCTTTCCAAGAAGCTTTGAGCAACCAAGATGGATCCAGTAAGTTGTCAAAGTCTTCTAAGACAAAAAAATCCAAGAAATCTTCGACTTCGGCTCCACAGACATCAGAGCCGACAGTCTTATCTTTTCAGAGCCAGTTCCCCAGTCCTGGAACCGGTATCCGAGATACCGAAGTCTCCTCTGTTACAATCGGTATCACTTTCGGTCCACTCATCTCGGTTCTCTATTAGACTTTCTGATCTGGATGTGGATCATGTGGTGCAGAAGCTGTTGGAGGCACCAGCCTTTGCAAAAATCTTATTGGCTCTGACCCAAGTGGCTTTGGAGCTGAAGACACTTATGCCAGCTACAACTCTTCCTCCTCTGAGCCATACTTGTCCTTTGGAGCCAGAGAAGTCAGACTTGTTGATTGTGGAGCCTTCAGAGCTGATGCCTGCTCCAGTGTCTTTGGCTCCATTCACTCTGATGTCTTCAGTGCTGATCGAAGACTCTAGGAGCTGACACTCTCTGGTCGGGTCCGGGGAGGATAGTCAGACCGACTTGTCAGTTCTGACTTTCCCTCTCGGGGGCTTTGGCTTGGATGAGCTCAGCTCCTACTTCTGGCTCAGAGCCCACTGTCCCGGTGCCAGGGGTATTGACTGTCTCCTTGGATTCGTCGGTCCCTTTGCATCGAAGCTGGGGTGCGTTCGATGCCATGAGGAGAGTTATGTCTCCTAAGACATCCTCAACCTCAGGTCTGGCTTCATCCTCCCCTAAAGCCCCTGTGTCTGCTTCTGCTTCACAGATCCGGGCCAAGCGTAGAGACCCAGAGCCTCAGGAAGCCCCATTGGGCGGCCCATGCTCTTACAGGACCTCCCCAGAAGCTCCCACTGATGAGGTTCCCAGGAAGAGGGTTTGTAAGAGGAAACATCTAGACTCCCCACAGGAGTCCTTGACATCTGATACTGACTTGGGTGAATCAGAAGGGTCCCCCTCTGAGGATATCATATTTGCTGAGATACTTGAAATCCTTAGGCAGAGGGGTGACTGGCATTCCAAAAACCCTACTGAAGATGAGTCGGTTCTCCCGTAGGCTTTTGGGTCTCAGCCCTCCACCTCTTGGGTTTCTCCGCCCTTCGATGAGCTGAAGCAGCTGGTCTCATGAAGGGCGTGGGAGTCTTCAGGTACCATGGAGCCTGTCCCTAGGAGGCCTCATAAGTTCATATCTGCTCCCCAAGATAAATCTTTTTTGACCAAAGGTGTGCCAGTTAATGCCACGGTGGTGGTGGTGGTGGCAGCCACCAAAAAGGAAATGTCAGAAGCTTTCCTCTTCTATCCATCCTCCTAACAGAGACTTCAGGATCATGGATAGATATGGGAAGCGCATGTTTAGTTCAGCAACTTTTGCACTCCGTTCGCTTAACTACTTAACCCATTTCACCAGACTACAAAGAGATCTCCTTAAAGAGCTGGGAGATGCTCTTCATGGTACAGTAGCTACAGGAGCTACAGAAAAAGTTGCCTCCCAGCTTGCTACCCTCAACTCCATTGTTAACTTGTCCTTGCACCTCATTTCATATGCAGCTGATGGAACAAGCAGGGCAGCGGGTACAGGAGTTGCTCTCAGTGCCTCCTAAGAGCAACCCCTGTACCCGCTGCCCTGCTCATTCCATGCACCTCATTTCATATGCAGCTGATGGAACGAGCAGGGCAGTGGGTACAGGAGTTGCTCTTAGGAGGCACTCCTGGATGCATTTGTGTTCCTTCATAGAGCCCTTCAAATCATCCTTTGTGAATACCCCTTTTGATGGCTCATCCCTTTTCGGGCCCAAAGTTAAGGAAACTTTGACCAGATGTGAGCAGGAGGGAAAGACTCTGTCTGCCGTCGGAGTCTGTTTTTCTACCCCTACCAGACCCTACCCCAAGGGTCAAAAAGGAATGAAGTATACTCTGGAAATGATACTTTGTACCCAGTTTTCGTTTGTTATTTTGAGCCAGGCATCTGGGTACAAAGATGAGCGACTCCCAACTACCTCCAGAGTAGGACAGTCGGGCCTCCTTTCAGGAGCACTGATGGGGCTGCCCTGGTGTTGCGGACCCCCTCTGCCATGAGGGCAGCGTCTTCTATTATTGCCTCGTCCTCTGCCCCTGGATGGGGGTTCACCATGTGTGTCCTGAAAGGCTCCTTGAGCTTTTTGGAAACACATTTTCCCGCCACACCCCCTCCACTGACAAGAAAATTCCCAGACGTTCCAACCTGTTACAGGGAACAAACAACAGTAGAGGTGCAAATGTTGCTAAGAAAGAGTCATCCAACCAGTCCCAGCAGACCAGACAGGATCCAGTACTTACTCAAGATTCTTTTTAGTTCCAAAAAAGACAGGGGACTAGAGACCTGTATTGGACCTCAGCAGGCTAAATAAATCTGTCAAGAAAGAGAAGTTTCGGATGGTCACACTTCAGTCGATACTTCCCTTCTTAGGGAGAGACAATTGGATGTGCTCGATAGATCTCCAGGATGCGTACTACCACATAAAAATGGCCAGACCATCCAGGGATCATCTGTGCTTCCAGCTGGGAGTCAGTCATTACCAGTTTTGAGCCGTGCCCTTTGATTTCACTACAGCCCCCAGAGTGTTCACTAAATGTATGGCACTGGTCATGGCTCACCTGAGACGTTTAGGCTTCTGGGTGTTTCCTTTTCTTCCAAAATTGCTATTTTGCAGAGGGATTATTAGGAGAAGAGCAACATGTGAGCCAAAATTGGGGACAGTTGAGAGGTTTGGCTATGCCTAATTCTATAAAGCAATTTATTTGCATGTACCTCTCAACCTGTTAATGCAGTAAATCTGGACAAGGCCAAATATATTGGGGGAACACATAAACAGTACTAAAAATTGCTGTTGTATAAACTGAGACAGTTAATAGAATAGCAGGTCTTACTTTAGCATGCATTTTTCTGAAGGTTATGAAGTCTGAAACTCAGTGTCTGTCATTATTTAATGACTTAATTCCTAAATGATTTGCCAGAAAACCACAAATTTTATGAGGAACAAACCAAAAATAAGAAGCAAAAATCTTCATTCTGTGAAAATCTGGACAGTTGGTTGGTATAGTTTAGCAGGGGCTGTCTTTGGGTTTGCCACCTTTCCCCTCTCACAAAATCATGGTCGAATGGAGCCTCCCCCTGCAGCCATTCCAATGAACCATTACTTGGCTATTTCACCCCATTTACCATAAACACTAATGTGCATACTACTTTACTTCTATGATTATTTGGACTTCATTTGAAAGTTTTATTTTGAATTTTACAGCACAAACACTAAGACATCTGCTAAACAAAGCAATGGAGTCTCACAGTGAAAATAGACTTAGCATTAAAACTTCTCTGCTCTTGAAACTCACATTCATTGAAACAGCATTGAAACCCACATTCAAAGAAAATAAATTTTGCCAGTGGCAGATAAAGATTAACTTCGGGCAGTTTTCAAATCATAGGCCCCTTGCACATGAAACATACATGTGCTGTTTGATACACCTAACTGATTGTACTAAGTTATATTCCTTGTACAATACAGTACAGTTCTTAGACGGCGTTTTAAATTTATTATTTTGAACATTTTTCCAGTAAACAATGAAACAAAATGCATGCACCAATAATGACAAAACTGCCCAATTCAGAATATTTATCCAGTAAACAATGAAACAAAATGCATGCACCAATAATGACAAACCTGCCCAGTTCAGAACACTTCCATCATAAATGTCTACTCATACTTCTACAGTCCACCATTATCAGTAATTATGCACAATCTCTGAAGAAGTAAAAGTCATCTAAGTAATTCCACATTAAAGAAATATGTAACTAATGAAGAAGTTGCTGCTAGCAAACAACTTTATATTTCATTGTTTCATCTACAAAAAGAGTCCCTGTTGCCCTTGAGGACTAAATTGCCTATGTTGCATTAAAAAATGATAAGCTAGTAATATTGCAATAGGGAATGGATGGCAAACTGATAACAAGTTCATGGATACTAGGTGTCTTCACCAAAAAGGACTACAGCATCCACCCCCTTTACAACACAGTACAGTATCAGCAATGCATCTACCTACTGTGGTAGTAGAACCCACAGCCTTCTGCATCAAAACCAAGTACACTACCTGTTGTGCTATTAACAATGCAAGCAGACTCAGCATAAGCAGCACTAAACTTTTGTTCTCCCTGCAGCTCTCAGCTTCTTGTAAAATCTACTTGACACTCAGCTCTATCTCTGAACTTTGCAGCACAAGAAATCTGGAAAAAAGCCAAAATTTATTGGGGAGGGGGACAAAAGCCCAAAAACCAAGGACGCATTTTAAACATTGCTTGTATAATGTTGAAAAGTTGCTAGCATAAAATGCTGTGCCACCACCCTACATTTCATTGCCAAGTATTGAACCCAGGACCCTGTGCAAAACAATCAGAGCAACATACCACTACACCAAGTCATCTGTTTTATGAAAGAAAGTAAGACTGAAACTTAAATGGCTACCATTTAGTAAATTCAGTTCTCACCACAGCTGTCAAGCTCTTAGCACAAAACACCTGAACAAAGCCAATAATGGGGGAATACAGCCTCCAGACATATTCAGTGAATTCAGTTCTCACCATAGCTCTTAACCTGTTAGCAAAAAACATGTAGACAAGACAAAACCAGTAATGGGGGAATATGGCCCCCAAACATATTCAGTGAATTCAGTTCTCACCATAGATCTCAACCTTAGCACAAAAAAACTGGACTAAGCCAATAATGGGGGAATACAGTCCCAAAAATAGGGACAAATTTCAAATATCCATCTTATAAACTTTGAAAACTGCTAGAATAAAAGGTTTTGTGTTACCATGTACTTTCTGAAGAATATGAAGTCTGAAATTCAAATGCTTGTCATTTTTATTTAACATTTGTTAACCAGGAAAGTCTGACTTGGAACAAAAGCCAATTTTTCAGCAGAGGCCCAGGGAGAAACACTCCAGACACATGTCTTTGTAAGATGGGACGACACCAGAGCAAACCCACACAAACACAGGGAGGACATGCAGACTCCACACAGAAGGCACCCCAGCCAAGAATCAAACCAGAGAACTTGTAGCTGTCAGACAACAATACTACCAGTGCACCACTGCACCACTGACTGTGTCAAGAAACAAAAATAATTTTATGAGGAACAGAACAAATATGAGGCAAAAATCTGCAAATTTTTTACAAATAGTGGTGGGTAGGGAATTCAGGCTCTTGCCACTTGGGCCCAAGGTACAGGGTTCAAGCCTTATTCTCTACCCACCACCATGTAGCAACTGGGGCATTGCACACACACACACATGCACGCACACACACATGCACACACACACACACACACACACACACACACACACACACACACACACACACACACACACACACACACACACCTCCATTGCAGTCGAGCTCCTCTATATAGAAAGTCACACACACCTGTTATTCCATCAAGAAAGTCCCTTGCAGCAGCTAAAAGTCCACGACAATGAGCTGTACAATCCATCCTCCAGCAAGCAAATCCTTCCCCTTCTGTGATGCTCCTTCCTGCGAGAGCACCAACCTTCGGATGTTGCAGTCTGATCCCCTTTCTGTCTATGCAGTTGAAACTGCATAGACTTCTGGGAAATTTGCAAATTCAGTGTTGTCTTCCTAATCTGGACTGCTGGTGAGACAGTCTGGATTCTGTCAGCATGCTCCAGACTGGTTCACTAGCAGTCCGGATTGCGAGAAATGCCCGTTTTTGTTTTATTTCTGTTTATTTTTCATTTGTACAGCTGGGGGGGGCTGCAATCCTGCAGTCCAATAGCACAAGCCGCTCCTGAGTAAATCAATACCTAGTTGTTCTAATTCTTTGATCAGTGTTTTGTATATGACCCAGTCAAATGCTGAAGTTAAATCTATATAAATTACATCACAACACAATTTTACATTCATAGCTGTTAGTCTATTGTTATAGAACATTATGTTACAGGTAGTACTAGATCTAGTTTCAACATTACCAGTCCAGTCATTAATATATGTAACAACAATTCCCCAAGCTATGCCAATTGCACAAATCTAAATGTGATCAATAAGTCTAGATTTACTACTAATAATGATAAACAAATCATTCAACTTTTGACATGAGGAACACAGATCACCAGTATTATCAGGTGTTACCATTACATATGCATAGCATTTATTACACTTTATAAAACATTTGTGCTTTAGCAAATCATTAATGGCACACTCAGTTAAGGCATCCATATTCAGCTTCAAATGAATAAAAATTATAAAAGAAAAGAATAATCAAAATTGGTTACCACAGAATTCAAAGAGAACATAAATCAGTTTTTATGAGAAAAATCACACAAACAGACAACTAAATACTAAAGTAAGTACAATAAAGTTGTTGCTCTGACTGTTCTGAAAGTCAGACAAAAGCTGGAAGTTTTTTACGTCACAAACCAAGACAGGATTATTACTGACTAGGTCCCTTAGGATGCCTAGAGTTTACCCATCTAAAACCCATTCTTTTCTAACAGCAAACAGTGAAAATTAAAGTTAAAATAACAAAATATAAATCAAAGTAAATCTTCTTGTCTACAAGCTATCCCTTCTTTACTATAAACAGTGAAAAGCAGTGATAAAATATATAAAATATAAATTCAAATGAAACTTCTCTTACTAGGCAACTCCACAGTAATTCACAAACCAAGACAGGATCATTTAGATAAGCAAAGGTGAATGTGACTGCCCTTTTATTTGACTCTATCTGCAGGGAATCGTTGGGAATTTTGCATCAGTATTCTACAAGCTGAAGTAGGTTATCCCTGGTGAAGTCTTATTTGTTGGTGGAATATTACCACAAGGCCTGACAGAGAAGGTGACTGACTTGTGGTCAGATTTAACTATGGATGAGGTGATGCCTGGTGGAGTACGTGCATGAGCTAGGTTGGTAAGAACTAGATCAAGGGTATTAGAGCCTCTAGTGGGTAGATTTACAGCAGCACTGGCATTGACAAAGTCCAAGAAAACAACTGTATAAAGCAAGTGTGCCAATTAATGCCTGAATATTTAAAATACCCAAGCAAGAAGGTAATTAGTTTGATATTTAACCCCTCAATGGTGTTAAGGTAATTTCCATGATCTTTCTGGACATTAGTGGGAATCTGTAGGTAGAAATTAAGTAATAGATGGCTTTCTTAATTGTGATTTGGAGTTCCAAGTTAGGACTGCGGATCATTTGACATGAAGTGATGGTATTTTTGGCAAATACAGCTACTCCACCACGGTTACCCAAGGGCCTGAAGGAATGATGAGCACTAAACCTTGGCAGATAGGGAGTGCTGACACTGCATTGAAACTGTGTCTCACTAATTATACAAATATGAATGGGTTCAAGTTGCAGGAACGCCTCAATTTCAGCCATCTTTCTATAGAGACTCCTAGCAATGACTAATGTCATCATGATTTTGTCTGAACTACAGTTTGAGTTTCCTATGTAGGAATGTCTGGCAGGGGGAATCCACCTAAAAAAGGTTCTATGGGAGCAGCATACTCTTTAGCCAGTATGCAGAAACCATGGTCACTGGGAAAACAGGAAGTTGCATGTCTTATTTCATCCCAGGCCATCACATACTGGATCCCTCCTTAGAATGACACCAAGTACTTAGCTAATTATCTTCTCTTGGTATCTAGGCATCATTAGTGGTGAAGGCAAGATATTATCTTTCCTGCCTCTCAGACATACATAGCAAGTTCCATCATTTCTCTTAGACATGCATAGTAAGTTCCATCGTGTCTCTTTCAGCATGTATTACTGAGTGCACTGCCTCATATAACTCACTTCCACAAGAACAACCACTAGGCTTTAGTCTTATTTGTTAGGTTTAGGGGCCCTTGTGACATCACTGAACATGGGACCAGACAAACAGCTTAAGATGTATTTAGATATGTTACCAATTTATGTAACCCCGTACGAATTGCAGAAGGAGTCACTACTGGGCACATTGCGGGTGCTGCAAAGAGCATTTTTGGCTGACATCAAAGAGTGAAACAATACTAATTTCATGAACTTTAATCGTACTTTGACTTAGGAATTAGGTCCGTTCCTGTCATGGTATTAGAAACCCAAAAGACTTGGAGAAATTAAAAAAAATCTGCAACCTTAAATTCTCCTGTTCTTGTCCACTTTGGTAGGTGTGGAATCCATATGCCTATCTACAGAGTCACATATGACTAAAAACATTTCCAGTGCAGAAACACACTTAGTGGACATTATGGACTTAGGTCTGCTTTCCTGGTGACAATTGGGTGAGCTATGTTCATTTACAGGCTGTGAATGAGGAGAAGGAGTAGGTGCTGCTTTGTGTGCCTGAGGCTGGTATGTTTTAGAATGTATTCTAGGAGGCTTGGCATTTTTTTTTCTTTACAGCCTCAGTATAATTATGGGCCTAGTGGTGTGCTGTGATTGATGTGGTGTTGCGGAATTATGAAGCTTACCAATAGTGGCTTGATATGAGAGGCTTGCCACCATGTTCCTTAAATATTTACATCTCTCGCAGGTTGTACTTTCAGTGGTTAAAGCAATGAACAGTCTGCAAGTATAACAAAGTTGCTATCTTGCCTTAGGACAGCTAATCTGATCAGACTGGCCACAGATGGAGAGACAGCAAACTGCTTAGCCATGTTGGCAGAGGGTGAAGGTCTAGAGGTTGTCACAGTACTCAAGGGTTGGAGAAAGACTATTACAGTAAACCATAAAGACTTAAGGGTATCACCCTAAACACTTCATCCATAAGTGACATTAGAAGGTACTAATCTGGCAGTACTTAGTAAAAAGAAAGAATTAGACCTGTCAAAAATGATGAATAATGGTGATTAAGCTATCAGTTACTATTGATGCCATTCCATTTCACTGTTGCTGTATTCTTTACAATAGGGATCCCCTGCCAAGGGTGGCCTGACGTCTGGCCAGTATACCAAAGCATTTAGGTTGCTTTAAGGTACACCATAAATCACATGCAATCTTTTGATCATTGGTCCGAATGTCTGTTTCATCGCTGGTTCACCAAACCATTTCAGATAAGTGCCCTGTTGGGGATTTTGCTCTTATCTTCTTTTTCTTTTTGCTGTTGCTTGTGGGGTTTCATGGCCTCATATCATTCAAAAAGGGTAAATGCCATTGTGGGAGATATATTCCACATGAAGACCATCATGAGCAGTGCTTATTTTGTCTCGATGCTTTCCATGACAGGGCGTCCCATTTGTCAGGCTTTCATTCCAAAGACTCTTCATAGTCGGCTTTTCTCTTTGGCCTTGTATTTAGAGAATCAACGTTTTAAGCTTTTAGTGAAAGACAGTACAGAGGGAACTTCCCTCTCTGAGGGTCAACCATTTGTGAAGAAGGCGAAGAAGTCTTGGTCTGATTCTTCAGTTGTAATGCCTCCTCCAGACGTCTCTCCCAAATCTAGTGAAATCCCAGAGGATTGCTCAGTTCTTCCATTGGATTCCTTTGCCATTTTCCCTCATAGGCCAGCATAGATCCGACCTTACTCATGTCCTTTGAGTCCTCATAGACGTCCACTTTGAATGTTTAGGGGGAACCGTGGGTGATTATTGCTGAAGGGCCTGGTGGTGTTCCTCAAAGTTTGGTTAGAGAGAGAGGAATTTCCAACTACAACTGAGGAATGTTGTGGGCATCTGAGCTTTTTAAGTTTTATAGGGCAAACATCCCTTTGAAGAAGAAACAGAAAACAAAGCATGTTTCTCCTACTTCTAAGGACCATCAGAGTGAATGGCAGAAATCAGGGTTTGTTTAATACCCTTATGGCTTTGAAACCTCCTCAAGGAGTTTCTGCTCCTGCTTCACCTTGGTCTTCAACTCCTTTTAAAAGGCCTAGGAAACAGGATTCCTCTGAGGAAGAAGTGGATTCATATGAGGAATCCCTAACTTACTCATCCTAGATTCCTTCCCCTTTAGACTATGGTTCTGAGGAAGAGGAGTCTACTAGTCCTGATACTCCCTTTTAGATTTCCTTCAGGGACACAAATTCCAGTATGATGGTATTTTTTAAATGGGATTGTGCTCAGATCTCTGAAGTACAGAAAAGATATTATGAGCATCTGCAAATGGATTCTCCCAGACCTTCTGCTGTCCTTCCCGTTTTGGCTGCCTTGTTGATTGCCTTTTGTACTGCATCACAGGCTACAGACTCTTAGCCCACTGCCCCCCAAATAAACTGATAAGTTTTACAGGGTGCCTGAGGATTGCAAATTCCTTTATAAATGTCCTTGTTGACCCCTCTGTGGTGTCTTTGGCATTTGACAAGCCATCTCGGTTACTGCCTTCTACAAAGCTTCTTCCTTCTGATAAAGACAGTAGGACTATGGAAAGGCTAGTTAAGAAGGTTTATACCTCTGCTACCTTGGCTTTTAGAGCTGTCACTTACCAAACTCATATGTTCAGATATATTTTGGCTGTTCCTTCTCAGGCCTGTCAGGTAATTTCTGACCTTCCTGATTCTAAAGAGAAGACTTCTGCTCTCTCCTTGTTGGGGACTTGTTCACAGGTGGCTCACTATTCTATTAAGTGCAGTTATGATGCAGAAGATGCTTCTTCCAGAGCTACTGCTTTTGGTTCTGTATTGAGAAGGTACTCCTGGCTTCGGCTTTAACCTTTGCTAGTTGATATTAAGGCTAAGTTGATGGATGCTCTTCTGGATAACACTTATTTGCTGCATATGCTGCTGATTTGTTTAAGTCCCTGCAGGATAAGGGCAAGGCTTTGCAGGAACTTAAACATGTTTTTGTTTCTCCTGTGCTTAAGTTTCAAAGAAATTACCCTAATAAGCCGGCCTATGTATGTAGGCAGTTTCACCTCTTCCCAAAGGTAAGAAGGGTGGGTAAAAGAGCTTCTCCTGCTAAAGCTACCCAGACTCCTATATCCCAGAAATCTCCTTTTCCTGACAAACTAGGTACCATCTGACTATCCTGTTCTTCTCAGCCTCATTCCTCTTTCTCTTTGTCTTTCTGTATCCCTTCCAGTTTGGTTAAAATTACGCAGGATTCCTGGGTCCTTTCCATTGGGTTTTCTTTCCAGGGATGTTTCAGGATCTTTTGACTCGGGGAACTATTCAGGAGGTTTCAGTTTCCCAAAAGGGGTAGGGGTTTTACTCCAGAATGTTTTTGGTTCTAATGAAAGAGAGCACTTGGAGACCCATTCAAGACTTCTCTTTTAAACACCTTTCTGAAGGTCCTTTGCTTTTGGATGTTGTCCCTTCAGACTTTGTTCCCTCTGCTGCTTCCTCAGGCTTTTCTAGTGTCTCTGGACCTCCAGGATGCTTATCTTCACATCCCTATTCATCCCCTTTTCAGGAAGTTTTTATGCTTCTCTGTTGCTTCATGGCATTTTCAGTTCTCTGCTTTGCACTTTGGTCTTTCTACTGCTCCTGTGATTGCTTTTGCAGGATAAGGGAAACAAGTCTTTCCCTGCTTAGACAATCTCCTGCTTTAGGCATCCTCTCCAGAGATTGTACTGCTACATCTTCATTTTATTTTGTCATTTCCCTTCTGCAAAGCCTGTGGTTCACTATAAATTTTCAAAATATTTTTCTGACTCTTTCACATCATGTATTTCTGGGGTGCAGGATACAGACTATTCCAATGCTGGTATCCCTGTCTCCTCCCAAGGCCATGACTCTCATTGCTTTCTTTCAGTCCCTTCTTCCTCTGGCCTTAATCATGGCAAAGGAGTTTCTGAGAGCTTTAGGTTTTATGGCCTCCACCATTCCTATGCTCCCTTTTGCCAAAGTCCACATGAGAAAACTTCAGTGGTTTCTAAAGTCAGTTTGGCTTCAGCATTCTCATCCCCTGTACTTCTTAGTTCCTCTTCTTCCATGCCTCAAGTTGAAATTTCAGTGGTGGGGTTAGCAGTTGTCTATCAACCCAGGGCTTCCTTTTCAAGCTCCTCTTCGGTACTTCAGACGTTGGATGGGGAGCATCCTTCGGCTCTCGAAAGGCACAGGGTCCTTGGTCACCTCAACAAAGGAAAGACCACATCAATGCAAAGGGGATGAAAGTTCTTCTGGCTCTTCAAGCTTTTCACCCTCTATTCTCCCCAGAGCCTCTCAAGGTGTTTACAGACAATACCACAGTGATGTGGTATTTCAAGAAACAAAGGGGGATGAGATCTTACCTTCTTTGCCAGTTGGCTCTTCTAGTGTAGGAACTAGCCATCCTGTACTGTGTAATTCTTCAGGCAGTTTATATTCCTCTGGGCCAGAACATTGTGGCAGACTCTCTGAGCAGGTCCATAACAATTTCATGAATGGATGCTTCACAGGGGTGTGTTTCTGGACATTGTCCACCAGTGGGGTACTCTTCAATTAGATCTATTTGCCTCCCCCCTGAGCAGACAGCTTCCTCTATTTTGGGCCAGAGTTCCAGGTCCTCTGGTCTGGAAAGTGGGTTCCCTCTCTCTTTCTTGTAAGGGGATGTTTCTTCATGCATTTCCTCCCCTTCCCTTTATTCCAAAAGTTCTGTTCAAAATACAACAGGATGCTTCCAAAATCTTGCGGATGATTCCCTTTTGGCCCAGACAGCATTGGTTCCCTCTTCTTCTGCATTCAGCCAACAGCAATCATCACAAGTTACCTCACAGGGTGGACCTACTCACACAAGACAAGGGATCTCTCATCCATCCTCACCTGTCCACTCTGCAACTGACACTGTGGGTGATAGAATTTTGATTCCATACAGACACTTTTTCTCTGACGACATGCTTGGGGTCATGCAGGAGGCCAGGAAGCCCAATGCTAGGAAATCCTACTTATCCAAATGGAAGAGGCTTTCTGTTTGGTGTCTTTCTTGTAACCTGGATCCCCTTTCTGTGGATGTTCCTTTGGTTCTATCTTATCTGTGTGAACTGCTCAAGGCTGGGTTTGCTTATTCTTCTGTTAAGGCCTACTTATTGGCTATCTCTGCTTGTCTGCCTTTATCACCCCCTTTAGCTTCTAGATTTGAGATTAAACAGTTTCTTAATGGCATCCTTCATATTAGACCCCCCCCCCCCCAAGGAAGCCTGCCCCTCTTCCCTGGGATCTTAATTTTGTTTTAGGAAAATTTGACCCAAGCCTCTTTTGAGCCTACTGCTTCAGCTTCCTTACAGCATTATTCTTGGAAGACCGTACTTTTGTTAGCCCTTACCTCTGTCAGATGGGTGTGTGGACATCCCTCCACTGGGTCATTAATTAAAGAGCCTCTGTCCTCACCACTGATACTGGCGGGGAATGTTTGTATAGAATAAAAATGGATACACACAGTATTTTCAGATACAGCTGTCTGCACCATGCACAGTTTCTCTTAAGAGCACACAGGGAGCACACTCCAGTCCTGGGGCTTGGTTTTCCTCTCCAGACCCCAAATAAGATGCCCCACTGAAGCTATAGAGTCAAGTCCTTAGCTGGGTGTTCCAAGACAAGTTCTCAATCACCCTCTCTGTGAAATCAGTGCTGTCAGTGTCCCTGTGCAAAGTAGCTGACACACACACTCTCTTTGAGATTTGGTTTTCACACACACACACACACACACACACACACACACACACACACACACACACACACACACACCACACGGGAAAGGCTGGTACAGCTTACCCACTCTACTGCCTCCACCCAGACTAAAAGGTAGATACACTGCCACTGGCACACCCACTAAACCAGATACTCTGGGTACCCAATTGCTCTTAGTAAAATTAATACTTGTACAAAGGGTAGTGTTAACCAAGCAGAAAGACTTTCAGGAGCATGAAGCCACAGTGCCACCAAATAAATGCAATTACTCTCAAGGATTAAAATATTTTCTAAAAGAAGAGCCACAATGAAAGGTATAGATATATTTAATAATAAATAATAAAATGGAAAACATGAGAATACTGAACATCTATTTACAATAAACACCAGAGTTTCAACAGATTTAAGCTGGAAACTCTACCACGGATGCACAATAAATGAAAACCGAAGTTGAAAAAAGAATGCGTTCTTTAATAGACCATTGTAGTAATAAAACACATAGATATTAAGCGCTTTCATCCACGCTAAGGTGGACTTCTTCAGAATATCTAACAAATTGCTCTTTTAGTTGATTTAAAAACTTTGTGGCAACAAAATCCGCCCACTATTAATTTTAAAGTGACATAGTAATAAAACATTTCTACAATGTTAAAAAATAAAAATATAGCGATCTGTTCGATCAGTAACACAGAATCTATTTAACCTAACCTATAATCTATATAATGTTCTCAAAATGAACTATGAAACTTGTACATTACACTATAAAAATTATCTATAATATATAAAAATATACAAAACCATCCTACATCTACAAAAGGATGAAAGCTTTTCCATTTTTATAATGCCAATAATGTGATATATAATATATGAACAATGTATATGTGAGAAATATTATAGTTACGTATAGTAAAAAGTTACTTTTTGTAAGTATTTATATAAGCTTCCTTAGATCACCTATGACATCTTTGTTGATATTTATATTATTGCTCAACTCTATACTGTATTTTTTAAATAATAGACATCTAATATGTATATATTTACTCAATAGCAACTTTATAGCCATCATATTTGCATTAGAATCTATTATCGTACAGTTTTTTGTAGATGTAGGATGGTTTTGTATATTTTTATATATTATAGATAATTTTTATAGTGTAATGTACAAGTTTCATAGTTCATTTTGAGAACATTATATAGATTATAGGTTAGGTTAAATATATTCTGTATTAGTGATCGAACAGATCACTATATTTTTATTTTTTAACATTGTAGAAATGTTTTATTACTATGTCACTTTAAAATTAATAGTGGGCGGATTTTGGCACCAAAAAGTTTTAAAATCAATTAAAAGAGCAATCTGTTAAATATTCTAAATAAGTCCACCTTAGCATGGATGAAAGTGCTTAATATCTATGTGTTTTATTACTACAATGGTCTATTAAAGAACGTATTCTTTTTTCAACTTTGGTTTTCATTTATTGTGCATCCGTGGTAGAGTTTTCAGCTTAAATCTGTTGGTGTTCTGTTGTTGGCAGCTGGTTTTGGATTTTATTCAAACACCAGAGTTTCAAGTCACAGGAAATATAAAAAATAACACAGATTGAAAGACTTAGACAGATAGAGTAAAACAATACTTTCAGATAATCTCTACTGTTTCCCTATCTGACTGAAGCATTGCTGTTTCCTAAAGTTACTTACTAAAGCAAGGCAAGATGAAGTGGATGAGTGTCTTTGTTGTCAGTTCCAATAACAGAGCACTGAGTGTCACTGACACATCTCTCACTAGTATCCAAATACAATTTCTGTGCTGGCTATAGGATGATATCACATCTGGTTATCTGATTCTGTGATTCCTACACTACCCCCTCACTAGAAGCTGAGCCATGATCTAGCACAGATGTGTCACAATACATACTTAGGTCTTTGCTAAAGCTTATTCCAGCATCTAGAGACTGTAAAACAATCCCACCCCTTTCATTCCCCCCTGAAGTAACTAACCGGCCATTCTCTGGCACCCCTTGATAGCAATTGGTTCACCACTAACAACAATAAGAGCAGGATCCCAGCCCAGACATTGCATCTCTGGATGAATTCAGGCCTGTGAGATAAAATCTTTATGGCCTAAACCAAGTCATTTAATTTCAGGCTATTTTTCTTAGTTAGCTGGTTGAGCTTATCCCCTTCCCTTCCAGCATCCTCTGTTAACATATATATACATTTCAGCAGTTACAGTACAGTCTGACATACATGTATATTTCTTTTCTGTCCAGCAGGATCCACTGTTGATACATTTAATTTCCCCCAGTCCTTTGGGTTTCTAAACCATGATAGGAATGGGCCCCATTACTAAGTCAAAGTATGATTAAAGTTTGAGAAGTTAGTTTTGTTTCAGTCTTGGATGTTGGCCAAAAATACTCTTTGCAGCATCAACAATGTACCCAGAATTGATCCTTCTGCAATTCGTATGGAATTACATGTATCTGTAGCATGTCTAAATATGAATGTGGATTCTTTTTTATGAGACTCATTGCCACTACTATTATTGGATCTGTCTGGGTATCTTTCTTCCACAATGTCCTCGTTTCTTCCTGCAAATGCAAGTATTTTATGACTTTATGTCTCTTTGTATGTAAGACACTCTAATCACTGGGAGTAGCAATTTCAGTGATCAATGCTACTTTTGTCTTCTTTTTATAGACTACTATATCTGGTTTTCTCCCATCTATTCTTTGAACTGTTGGTAATGGGTGATCTCATGTGATACAAACTTCATCATTCTCTATAATGCTTCATGGCTTGCTTGTGTTTCTAATGCTTCTCAGCTATTTCAATATTGTAAAGTTTGCACAATCTCCAGTGCAACAGTCTCGCCACATTATTATGCCTTTCAGTATACAGGCCCTCTGTCATTAGTGTACCACACCCAGCAACAAGATGTGTGACTCTTTCCAGTTCTGTTTTACAGAATGTGCATTTGTTTGTTTCTCCCACATGTTCAATGGACTTTGTAAACCACCGTGTACATAGTCCATTATCCTGGGTCACTAATATTAAACTTTCATTTTTTGGTTTAAATTCACTTCTCCTTAACCATTCCTGCATCAGATCCTGATTGATATGAGGTTGTTATAGGGGTTTTCTGTACTTGCAACTATATTTATGTCTTTTCCTCATTTCTTGCCTTTTTGTTTGATCCTTCTCCTTATATTTTTGGCACATTCAGTTGTTGCCTGATTTTTGCCTGTTTCTGGTGTGATGCCCATTCCTGCTTGACACCAATTTCCTTCTACTAAACTAAGCAGGGAAGTCATATTAGACTTGTTCTGCTCATGTTTTAAAACTTTCACTATGTTTGGGTCTGGTGAGGTCAGCAAATATGTATGTATGTAGTGGTTCATAATATCATTTGCAAAACTATTTTATTCACCATGCTTCTGCCACAGTTTATTTAACAGATCCCCAAAACAACCCTCAGATGTGTTCAGATTTCACAAACACTTCAATAGTCCAACATTTAGTAAAATTCAAGAAAAATTAGCCTGTGATTAACCACCTAAGGTTTTGCTGACAAAGAATGCCTATCCCCAACCAACATGGATTTTGGTCCAAAACGAGCACAACAGCAGCTATCTAGACAGTAACTGATGGCATCCTAGTGGGTAGACAAACAACAAGTTACAGTAGAAATATTCTTAAACTGTAACCAAAGCAGTCAACATAGTAGATCATCCACTCCTTCCCATTACCCTTCTAGCCCATGGTATTAACACCCAAGCTTCCCAGTAGTTCCTCATCTTTCTTTCCCACCACACTTTCAGGGATAAAATAGGCTGCTCCTCAACCAAAGTTCCCTACTCCAAGGTACCCCACAGGGTTTCATTCTGTCACCCCTGAATTTCTTCATTTATAGCAACAGACTCCAATCAGACCCCTCATATCTCCATGTCCTTCTCTGTGCAAATAACATTGTCATCTACAGATTTCATCCATTCCATCACATTAACATAAAACTTCAAAAAGACTTCCTTTTTCTTTCCAAATAGCTAAACTCAAGAAAACTACTACTAATCCAAATGCCCCAAAATACATGCTGTTTGGGACCCCACAAAAACTCTAATAAACCATTTCTGACCATAATTCTTGAAAAAACATAATTTCCATGAAAAAATACCTTATTGAAATACATGGGACTCTGGTTGAACCAAGACTAATGTTACAACTTCACATTCACAAAGCCAAATCAAAAATACAGCAAACTCTTTTGTGAGCATGGATGACCTTACAGTTTATAACTCCACTGGGTTGAAAAGAAATAGGGAAAGGCATTCTCAATGGTCCAGCTTGAATAAGCGCTCCCATTAAACACCACAGACTCAAAGAAAGCCTTATCCCACTGCAAACAACTGCAAATAAAATACACCATCTCACTAGTGTCAAGAACAAAACACCACCGTTCACTCCTGAAGGAAACAAACTGGATACCAACTCAATAAAGAGCAGGTCTACCACCATATACCCTTTTATTCAAACTGCTAAACCTAAATTCCTTTGCTTACCTAACAGGAAGATTCACAATCAGGGGAAATAAAACCAGATCTCAACCATATCATACCCACTCTCTCTACACCACCTTTACCTCTAAGAAATGCAGAAGCCACAGCTACTATATATTAGGCACCATATTTTGGGAAACCATACCATCATCTATAAGAAATCAGCTACTCTACTGCAATTCAGGAAAGCAGTCAAACATTGCCTCACTTAATTAGCAGAATGCTACTGCTTTCCAAACATGACAAACCTTAAACTGTATAACAAATTCCAGCTGCAACCTAATTTCCTCAACAATTCTTATGCTATCATTAGCCAGTGGTTGTTTGATCATCTGAACATATCCCATGTACAGGCTTTGTCCCAATTTCTTCATCCAGCTGTCCACATCTTCTCATCATACTCCCTCCCCGCTCCTATTTCCCTGCTCTTCTCACCCTAACAAGTAGCTGTCCACACTTCATTTTTTTTAATAACTAACTCAGAAGTGCTTCTCACTCTTAACTGACTCCTTCCTTCTTTGTGTCCCTCACACAAACGCACACACACACACACACACACACACACACACACACACACACACACACACACACACATGCGCGCACACTCTCTGATGACAAACAGGAGCTACTATTCCACTGTTTTGCTATAAACATTCTGTAGTACTATTCCATATAAACACCCCCCAACACAAAGGCTTTGCCCCCACCCCCCTTAATTTTATATACCAACTCCACAGTCACACAAGTGCCACAAAAGGGCAATCAGTCTTAATAATGAAAAGCATTCATGTAAAACAGTTGACCAAAGCAATTGGCCATTGACAATGCAAACGCAACTGTAACTCTCTCTCTCTCTATATATATCTATATCTATATAAATACACACAGACACACATACACCTACTGCACTACTGTCAACCTGGCTGTTATACTTTAATGGATTTTTTGTGGATAAGAGATTGCACAAAGTACTAAAATATATTACCTTCAAACTTGTGAAAGAAAGAAAGAAAGAAAGAAAGAAAGAAAGAAAGAAAGAGAAAGAAAGAAAAAAATGTCTGTGAAATTTTCATGTTCTTAAATTCTTGCTAAGTTGCATTGCTTAATTTTTCTTGGAGTAAATCACTACGAATGAAATGTACAGTCAGTCAAGATTAAAAGAATGGTAGAAATTACTGAAGAAAGGCACCAGCCAGCCACAGCAGTTATCAGTAGTACTTATACAGTCCAGAATCCGAGAGTAGTTAAAAAAAAAAAAAAAGAAAGAAAAAACAGGAGCAAGTCAACAGTTCCAGTCAGTTCAGAATTTCTGTTTCTGTATAAAGTTGCTAGTGCTGAACTGCTGAATACATTAGAAGCTGTGAGTCGGCTGCCATAAAAAGCCGCAATCACCTCCCCCTCACCGCCAGTGCAATTTTTTCGCTGACATCATCAATGGACTCATCCACCAATCACAGAAACAGTACCTGCTAAAGAACTACAGAAAGGCCATATCAGAGAACCAGGAGGTCATTCTCATTTGTTGCGACTTCCCCCACCTTCCGAACTGCATTAATTGGTCATTTACCACCTTCCCAATGGACTGTGGTGAAAGAAAACAAAACACTCAAAGTCCCGATCAGCTGCAAATAACTTTGCAATATAGCCTTAATCACGGCACTTTCTGTACTCTGGGACTCTTCCATTCTAGTTTTACTTTAGCGTTTAGGTTGGGTTTCTCCCTGGGTCCTAGTGCTAGTCTTCTACCCTCCCTTTCATAAAACTGTACTTAAGTGCGTACAGTGAGTACGCTTCCCGACATCCTTGTCCATGGCACCTTAATCTTTCCCCTTCCCTCTCTAATTAATGAGCTACACTGTACTCTTGCTGGCAGCCTGTATCTTCTTAATTGCTCTTTACAGCTACTGCTTTTGTGACTCTCCCTCTTTGCTGCAAAGTGCCTATGTTGGTTTGCTCTTTCCTTTTCCATGCCCTGATGTTTTCACTAACTAATAAACATACAGCTTCTTTTTGGGGCATTAAAGGCGGTTAGCTTTAAAAGTAGTTAAGTGAAAGTTCTGTTCTAATTTTTCCAAACTTTTTTTTTTCCTAACTCTCAGTCTACTGCCTGTCTCACACACCTTTGTAGTCTGAATATTCATAACACACAGGACAACTATGGGCAAATGATGAAGAAAACATATGTTTTATCTTGCCATGATTTACTACACTTCCCAAAGCTGCCTGCAGCAAAATAAGTACTCATTCATAATTTTATTTTGTTTCTACTCTTGTCTGCACTCATGGGGGCAGACATCGTGATTCCTTTGGAAAGCTAAATCTGTCCCATAATGCACAGGCTGAGAACAAATAGCCCTACCGTTTGTTGTCAGACTAGACTTCCATTCGCTTAGAATAGAACACCTGAAAAAAAACTGCCAAGTTTGAGAGTCTGCAGCTCATGTGTCATTGACTGGTATGCGCTGAGTTTTACAAATTTTGTTCCTACTGATGCACTACACATTCTTTGAAAGAAACTTGCAAAAGTGTCAACAAATTACTCAGATAAAAAAGACTTTTCACAAGGAGCAGTTTTGCAAGTTTCAGTTCATGGCAGATTACTCCTCCCATCTCCCCCCCTTCAGTGGGCTACAGTCTCACATTTCCAGCTTTACTAGATTCAACTATTTAGTCAGCTTTGCATGAAAATAGACATAAAAAAAAAATCACAGCCTGGTGTGCCACTAAATCTGTTCCCTTGTATGTCTCTATGCCTCTTCACTTCTGAATAGCATTTCCCAGGAATAAAAAAAAAGCAAACGCATCAGTCCAGAGTTTAGGCCAGTCTATCCATTTAAAATGTGCACAGTAAAATATTCAACTTATAATGCATTTTGGCTGCTGACATGGTTAACTTTACATAGTTATTCTCTTATAGTATAACCTGAACTTATGGTATTTAATGATAAATTTTACAACAGTTCTCAGTTTCTTAACAATGACCTCCCAAGCCTCTGATGTGACCTAGTACTTTTTCTTACTATTGCTTTATCTAGTTTGTCTTAGTTGTATACCTGTAGCATGTCTCTCATCCTCTCAGCAACAGACTCCTGGAGAAAACTTCCAAAGCAGATGCTTGCATTGAAAGAGTAGCAGCAGCTGTAGCAGTGAAACTACACTCCAAAACAATGGACTCAAACATAATACTGACAAACGCAGGGGAATGTACATGTCTGAATCAAGCAGTGATGAAATTGCTAGGGACTTCACTGAGCACAATTTTACTCTTAATCTCTCCATTTCATAATCCATAACATTCGCACCACACTTACAAAGGCACACCTCCACCTTCCACAAGCACAGCTACTCACACCCACACAACATACCAGTCAAATTTAAGGCTTTTCCCACCTCTCTGCAAAACACTGCTGTAATGGCTTTGGCAAACAAATGAAAATGATTGATGGGTGTTGGTTCAAGACTCTCATCCATAGATTCATAGATTCATAGATTAGTACTAGGCTAACTGCCCTTGCGAGCCATTGTAAGCCTAGCCAATTATCCCCTGTGAGATTCAAACCCTGTACCTTGTGTTTGTAAGGCAAACATATCTCTCAACAGTGCAGATTTTTGCAGAAAGTCCAGATTTTTTGTCTGTTTTTCATAAAATTGCAGTTTTCTGTCAAATCACTGGCAAATCATTGAACACTGAAGTCAGAAAGTTGACAGGCATTTGATTTTCAGACTTCATATCCTTAAGAAAATTCACTCTAATGCAAAACATGTTTATCAAATTTCTGAGTTTGTAAGTGCAATATTTATAAATTGTCCCATTTTTGGGCCTTTGTCCCCTATTATTTATGGCCTTGTCCAGATTTCTTGTTCTATAATATTGAGAGTTATGCTGCCATCCCTTCCTACTGGAGCCAGTCCACTGCACTTGCACAAGTGTCCCCCTCAGCAGGGCAGCAAGCAGGTATCAGTGCAGATTTGCTTTATAGTTCTTTTACACCACACACACACACACACACACACACACACACACACACACACACACACACACACACACACACACACAGTACATCTTGTTGTCCATGTTATTTTTTCTTTTCCATGGTTTTGTTTCTCTTACTTGTAATGTTGCTTTTACTCATTTTTTTTCTCCTGCCTCCCATATCTACCCTAATTATTACTTCTAACAAATACTTTTTCTCACTCTTTCTTCTCTTCCCCTCCTCCTCTTTATCCACTATTTGAACTTTTCCACTCTGACATTTGTTTTATGGGTAAATAATGAACTGTCACCTTTATGTCAGCCTATTTCAATGCTACATAATATTGTATTTAGTCTAATAATAGGTTCATAGGTAGGTACTAGGTTATCGGCCTAAGGGCCTAAGTAAGCCTAGCCAGCAAGTTTCCCTGGCTTATGCCACCCAAGAAAGTTATTTTCCTGTGCCACTGTCGAGCAGAGCCACAGAAGTGATTCCCGAGGTATATTTTCCTATCTCCCATCCATTCAAAGATTTTTCTTGAAAAGTGCTAATGAGGAACTTTGCTTGACATAGATGGGTAGCTTGTTTCACAGATGCCCTTTGCAGACTGTCTCAAAAAACTCCAGCTTTACTCCATCGCATATCGCCTACTCAGAGGTGATCTCTGCCTTACATACAAAGCTATGTCAAACCCAGAACTTTTGGACATGCTCCACTTAAAGAAATCCCAATCCCTCCGAGCTATACGGTCTAAGGACCTAAACCTTGTCACCACAATAAACAGGACATGCTGGAGAGATAGATTCCTGTCCCAGAGACTTCCCATACTCTGGAATAAACTACCTATCTATATCAAACAAAGCTCTTCATTAGCACTCTTCAAGAAAAATTTTGATGATTGGATGGGAAATAAGAAATTCACCCCGGGGATCACCTCTGTGGCTCTGCTCGACAGTGGCACAGGAAAATAATTTTCTTGGGTGGTAAAAGCCAGGGTATCTTTTTGGCTGGGCTTGTATAGGCCCCAGGGCCGATAGCCTAGTACCTACCTATGAACCTATACATTCCATGGTCTTGCAGACCAAGCTTATCAGGCTAATAGGACTATAGTTCCCAGGATCAGTGGTGGCTCCCCCTTTGTGAAGTGGGATAACTGTTGCTGTGTGCCATTCATTGGGCACAAAGCCTGATGTGAGGCTATTATTGAATACAGTGCTTAGGTGGGGAGCCAGTTTGTTCTGAAGTTCGTGTAAAACGCAGCCTGGGATGTTGTCCAGTCCCATGGATGCTGTGTTTTGGGCTTTAGAGAGTGCAGCTTTTACCTGTGTAGTTGTGATTACAGGGACTCTGCATTCTTCCTGTATAGATATGGGCCCTTTAGGGTGTGAGAGGGTAGTAAAGTTAGCACTGAACCTATCTGCCAGAATGTTGGCAATATCAGTTGGTTCTGTAATTTTCATGCAGTTGTGCTTTAACTCAGAGCAGATCTGGGTGCCATTGAGATTCTTGACATAGGTATAGAATGCTTTGTGGTTGTCCTTAGAATCAGTGGTGATTTTATTTTCATAGCTAGCTTTGGATGCTCTTATAAAGGATTTCAGCGTCTTACTGAGGCTGACCAGGGAGCTCCACCACTCATGGCATTTTACTCTCTTTTGCAACAGTTTCTTCCTTCTGTTGTACAGTTTGTTTATGGCAGGGGACCACCAGATTGGGTTCCTTTTTTTGGAGGAGAGCATCTTGGTTCTGTTTGGGATAGCACGATCCATGCACTCATGTAAGTGCTTATAGAGTGCATTTGGGTAGGATTCAGCAGTCATAACTGTATTGGCCGTCTGCATGGGTGTCATGAAGTTTGCCACTTCTGTCTTAAGAAGCATGAAGTTGGCTATGGAATAATTTTTTACCGTGGTTTCCTTAATGTGGGATAGGGGCGGGAGGTGAATATCTAGGGTGATTAGCTTATGGTCTGATCTGACCAACAAGGAGTTGACTTCAGGTGTGGAACACCGGTCATTCATGTTGGTAGTGACTAGGTCTAAGATACTGTTGCCCTTGGTGGGGTGTAGTAAGCTGATCCAGGGCACTGGAATTTCTGAATTCCAGAAAGTGTTGAGCGAAGGAGTTGGTACATGAGTAGTTTTCCCAGTTAATGGTGGGGTAGTTGAAATCGCCCATTATTAGGGTGTTTGAACCCTAATATTTTCCAGTATATCAAGAAAAGAGGAGTGGGAATCCTGGGGCATGATGGGGGATCTGTAGCAAGCTACAATTTGGATTGCAGTTTTGCCCAGAGTTAGTTGCACTTGGATAACCTCGGATGCATTATGCTGAGCAACTAGCCTAGAGGTGTGGATATCTTTAATGAATATGAGCACACCTCCGCCTTTGGTGTTCTGGTCCAGGTTACGTGGCCGAAAAGTGTGGTAGGAGTTATAGCCTGGTAGTGCAGGGGTGCTCTTTGGAGCCTTGAACCAGGTCTCAGTCACTGCACAGGTATCGATGTTCTCCATTTAAGGAGTGCCTTGAGTGAGTGCATTTTGAGATTTAGACTTCTAGCATTGAGTAGCATTACCCTCAGTTTTTGCTTGCCTGTTCCTGTTACATTTGAAACTTGTCTAAAAAAAGGCACTATAGGGGCGGCAAGAGCCTTAGCCAGTATCCGGAATCCCATGGGCGACAGGTGCAGGCCATCTCTGGCAAAGCATCATGGTCTGTCGACCATGTCATCCCAGGCAGATACTGGATCCCCTTAGAATGACACCAGAAGCTTAGCCAATTGTTGAAGTCAATCATTTTGTCCTTGTACTGCGGTATCATTCTGGGCGATGGCAGAATGCTACTCAGGACTAAGGTCATACCTCCCTGGGCTACAAGATCAGAGAGCTGTTCTATGTCTCTTTTCATGTAGTCCAGGGAGGCATGTCTCAGGTCATTCATACCAACATGGACAATGATAGAGTCATATCTGTACTTTGTTGTGGAGTGACCCGAGTGCATGGGTTATGTGGCAGATCCTGGCAGCTGACAGTAACCTTCTCCTTGTTTAGCCTGGTAAGTGGGACATCAGTTGTAAAACTGTGATTTTACTCCTTGTATAAGCCTGGTAAGTGTGCCTGACTATAGTCACCTATGACTAGTGTGTTGGGTACGTTGTTTTGCCTAATATATTATATATGTTATAATATATATATATATATATATATATATATATATATATATATATATATATATATATATATGTTTTCCCATAATATCTGAATAAGTGAGTGGGATTTTCATGACAGCATCAAGGAAACATTTTCCATCCTTCTGTGTTTTTTTTCTTAAGTTTTGGATTTTTCTTGGTATATTGATTGATTTTCTTAGTATATTTTATTTTTTATTTATTTTCCATTTATTTACCAGGTTAGTCCGACTGGACACAAGATGATCGTTTTCAGCAGAGGCTGGGGGAGAAAAGCTCCAGATACATAGTAAACAATTATAAAAAATAATAAAAATAAATTATACAAGCATAGCTATTTTGTACAAAGAGCATAGAAAATATACAAGGAGTAAAATCAGAGTTTTACAACTGATACAATACACAGTGGTTAGAATATTGAGAAACAGTTAAACAAGATAATATACAACAAATATACAACTGCTTGAACATAAATTCAAAAAGAAGTTTCCATAGACAAACAGGGTCATAAACTAGAAATCATGACTATATTGATATGATTTATATTGCATTTATCTTGTTTTAATGATGGTATGTGTGCATTATTGTATGTGTCATATGTGCACAAATATTTGTATTAATCTATGTATTTACAGTATATTGACAAAGTACTGGGTCACATCAGAGGCTTGGGAGGTCATTGTTAAGAAACTGAGAACTGTTGTAAAGCTTGGCATTGAATACCATAAGTTCAGGCTATGCTATAAGATAACTATGTAAAGATAACCATGTCAGCAGCCAGAGTGCATTACAAACTGAATGTTTTACTGCGCACAATAAGAAATGGATAGATTGGCCCAAACTCTGGACTGATGTGTGTGCTTTTTTTTATTATTATTATTCCTGGGGAAATGCTATTCAGAAGTGAAGAGACATATAAGGGAACAGTTTTAGTGGCACACCAGGCTGTGATTTTTTTTATGTCTGTTGTCATGCAAAGATGACAAAATAGTTGAATCTACCTAAGTCTGAAATGTGAGACTGTAGCCCACTGAAGGAGGGGAGATGGGAGGAGTAACTTGGGCAGGAATTGAAACTTGCAAAACTGCTCCTTGTGAAAAGTCTTTTTTATCTCAGTAATTTGTTGACACTTTTGCAAGTTTCTTTCAGAGAATGTGTAGTACATCAATAGGAACAACATTTGTAAAACTCAGCACATACCAGTCAATGACACATGAGCTGCAGACTCTCAAACTTGGCATTTTTTTCAGGTGGTCCATTCTAAGTGAATGGAAATCTAGTCTGACAACAAAAGGTAGGGCTATTTGTTCTCACAGTCTGTGCATTGAGACAGATTTAGCTTTCCAAAGGAATCACGATGTCTGCCCCCATGAGGGCAGACAAGAGTAAAAACAAAATAAAATTAGGAATGAGTACTTATTTTGCTGCAGGCAGCTTTGGGAGGTGTAGTAAATCATGGCAAGATAAAAAATATGTTTTCTTCATCATTTGCCCGTAGTGGTCCTTTAAATCTCTCCTTTCACCTCAACGCTTCAGGACAATTTTATTGCCCATTCCTGTATAACTTTCCGGCTTACAGATGTATTTTTTCTTCCACGGCAGCTGTACCACCTTCTCAGCCCACTCTGTTTGCTCTTGCTATGCTCAGATTCACTTTGCTCCCATACCTTACCCCCTATTGTCACCCCCCCACTTCATCTAAACTTGTACCATTCTATCCCCCACCCCTACAACAAAACAACCAACCAACTAACCAACCAAATTCACTCAGATATTCAACTGGCCTAATTCCTCAGGTTGCAAACTTGTATCACAGGCACGCCTAACTCACTTCTCCCAATCCACTCCAACAAAATAACATGCAACTTTCACCAACTAACTCTATCTTCCCCTAATTTATGTATAATATGCTACTCCTCCAGTATACTCCCATAATTATACTAAGCCTATTCGCCATTGACCCATCCTCCCACAGTCCCCTTCCCCTTCACTCTATTTTCCCCAACTCTATACTTCTAGTCAACAAACAAACACTTATCAACTACAAAATTGCACACCATCTCTAGCCATTAGGAACAGAGGCCCACTTCAGTTATAGCTATATCAAAGAGACCATATATCTATATCATTCCTAAGAGATAAATATAAAAAAATGGTACAACTTCTCTCACCGCACTTCCACTCTCTTACTCTATGGAGACATACAACCAAACCCTGGACTGTCCCTTCAATCCAACCAAACCTCATCTAACTCATCAGTTCCCACATTACCAACACACACAACCCAGTAATCCTAACCACAACCTATTATTAATGTATAAAAACCTCAGAAGCATCTACAACAACAACATTTCAGATCTCTCTACATTAATTGCAGCACACAACCCAGACATTCTAATCCTAACTGAAATTTGGCTAAAACCAAACACTAAAGATGAAGACATCCTTCGCCCAGGATACAATATAATAAAAAAATGATAGAGTACACAAAAAAGCTGGAAGGGCTGCAATACTTTTTAAAAACATATTAAACATCACTAGACACTCACTGAGTCACCCCAACTTCCCAACACAGAAATATCTATTACCCTGCTACACCCGAACAAATTGCTACATAAGTCTCCCAGAGCAGCCATGGTGGTGCAGTGGTTAGCATTGTTGCCTCACAGCAAGAGGTTCTCCGGTTCGATCCTTGGCTGGGGTGCCTTCTGTGCGGAGTCTGCATGTCCTCCCTGTGGTCGCGTGGGTTTCCTCCGGGTGCTCCGGTTTCCTCCCACATCCCAAAGACATGCAGTAGGTGGATTGGACACTCTAAATTGGCCCTAAGTGTGAGTGTGTGTGTGTGTGCCTTCTGTGGAAGGTTGGGCGCCGGGCTGGCAACTCAACACTGTAAAACTCCACTGCCAATCATGAGCGGACAGGTGATCCGCTGTGGCGACCCCTAACCGGGAGAAGCCGAAAGAAGAAGAAGACATATATATAGTCTCCCAGGCAACAACATTCCCTTTCCTCAAGATATCCTTCAGTAATTTTCCACTAATGTAAATAAAGAAACTGTTATACCGGGGATGTGAATATAGATTATTTACTAGTAAACACCTATGCAGTTTCACTCAAGTAATCATCTCATCCACTAAAATTGATGAACACAGCAACAGGCACTCACTACTAGACTGGATCCTTACCACCTCACACAGAAACATAAACATCTTTGTCTGTCTCGCAGACAACATCAGTGAGCATCTCCCCATATTTATTACAAGACAAACTAATCACAGCCCAAACATACATTATTAAAACAAGTATGTAGACTCTCCTGTTTTAACAAAGCCACCTTTATAAACTACCTCTCCCAGTACAACTAGAATACTCCAAATAAAACTGCCACTAGAAGAGATGCTTTTACCCATTTCAGTAACACATTCCATAACATACTAAACAAGTTAGCTCCTGTAAGAACAAAAAGAATCAAAAGCAACCCTGCTTCATGGCTCAACAAAGAAACCAAACAGCTTATGCTAAACTGAGACAAAGCCTGGAAGACATGGTATAAAGACAAGAGTACAGTCCCCTCCCTCAATCACTCTATTTTCCCCAACTCAGTACTTCTAGCCAATAAACAAACACACATCAGCAACAAACCTGCACACAGTATCTATCTATTAGGAACACAGGTCCACTTCAGTTATAGCTACATCAAAGACAGCTACCAGACCAGGCGCATTTTTAGACAACTTAAAAAGTGATGCAAACAACAGGTCAAACTAGACAAAACTGCATTATTTCACTCACTCACTTCAGGACAAACATCATCCAATCCAGGGTTGCCAGATTTGCAGCCCCCCAGGTAGGAACAAAAAAAAAAAGAAGGTCTCTCACGGCAAGTGAAGACCAAAAAAAAAAAGGTCTTCACGGCAAGTGAAGACCAAAAAGAAAAAAAATAAAAGGTCTTTAATGCGGAACACGGTTACGCATTAAAGAACAGTAGCTCTGCACTAAACACGGAGCTTCTCATGTTTAATGCATTGCAGTTCCGCATTCAACACAAGTAGCTCCGTGTTTAGCGATTTTTGATTGGCCCGTATACCAGCATATGGGCCAATCAAAAATCACTAAACACGGAGCTTCTCGTGTTTAATGTGGAACACAAGAAGCTCCGTGTTTAGCAATTTTTGATTGGCCCATATGTCAGGTATATGGGACAATCAAAAAAAAAAAAAACAAACAAAGCGGAGGCTGGCCGGGATTTAAACCGGCAGGGTGGGACTCGGGATCAGGCTGCTGATCTCGGGACAGTTCCGCCCAAATAGGGACGTCTGGCAACCCTGATCCAATCCCAAGCAGTTCTGGACAACTATGTAAACTGTACTATACCGTGGTCAAATCACAACTCCATCTTTTACTACAAACAATGATACAGACATTATAACCACCCAATGCAACACATACTTAATCCAATCTTTCCTCTCTCTATAGCAATTTAATCCACTCTCCCATCTCTTTGTCTCCACCAACAATACTCCAAATACCCCTCTCTTTTCTTTCCACCAACTACCTACCTCAGCTATCAGAAATTACCTTTAAAAACTGAAAACCACTGCACCAGCTGCTGATAAACTCCCACCCAAGTACCTTAAGTTAGCTGCCGACATCCTGACATACCCCACCTCAATATTCAGAAATTGATCTATCAGAGAAAACTGTATTCACTGTCAAAAATCACATATTATACCACTTCACAAAGGTAGATCAGCCACAGACCTCTCCAACTACTGCAACATTGCTATTCTCTTCCCTCCGTCCAAAATCTTAGAATTTATTTTTATTTATTTATTTTATTTTACATTTGTTGACCGGGCTAGTCTAGCTGGAGACATGTCCATTTTCAGTAGAGGCCTGGGGAGAAAAGCTCCAAGAAATCATTTAGAGTTAATACAAAGTTAAAATAGAAGTTATTACAGATACTATAAGAACAGTAATTATCGAAAAAAAAAACAATTTTTTTTTTTTTTACACAAGTAGTACAAATTAGAATACTCATAGTGATTTTGTGAGAAGGTACAATATACATATATGTTATATGCAGTAATATTGTTTATTGATACATAAAGAGAAGTTAATAAAGGATGTAGGGTGAGATATAGTGAATAGGAAAAGATTTAGTTGGGGTTAGTACAGGAGCATAGCCAGTGATTATTGAGATATAGTTTTTAGATTCCTTTTAAAAAGTGAGAGAGAAGTCTGAGATGTGATTTCAGCGGGTAGTTTATTCCATAGTTTTCAAACAGAGTTAGAGAACAAGGAGTCACCTGCTGAGTTGTTAGGTTTAGTAGTATTGATCAGCAGTTTGTTTGAGGAGCGTAGATTTTTGAGATTATTACAAGGTGAAATGAGGCTAGAGAGTATTGGAGTGTTGCTAGGTTGACACAGGGTCTTGTAGGCTATTGTGAGCTGGTGAAATTGAAGCTGGTTAAGAAATTCAAGCCAGTTTAATTGTTTTAGATTTAAACAGTGATTGGTTCTGAAAGGAGAGCCTGTAGCAAATCTAGCAATATTATTATAGGATGTTGCTAGTTTATTGAGGTTGTTTTTAGAGAGATTGGTGTATATGGGAGAGGCGTAAAGAAGAGTGGATATTAGGTGAGTTCTGGCTATAGCAGTCCTAGCCCCTGGTGTAAGATAGGGTTTAATTCTGTAAAGGGATCCCAGTTTTTTGTTAACTAATTTTATTGTGGTGTTTATGTGAGTATCAAAGTTAAGATTGTTGTCTATTGTTATTCCTAACAGTTTAGTGGTAGGGTCAGGAGAGATAAGAGTACCGTTGTTAGAAGTGAGATTGAAATGTAAAGAGGTGGACTTTCGGGTTGGTGTGAAGAGTAGCAGTTTAGTTTTTTTAGGGTTTAGAAGGAGGCAGCGGTATGAGAACCATTGTTCTACAGTGCTGAAAGCTTTTTGGGTAAGAGTCTGAAGTTCAGTTTGAGAAGTGGCTGAGCCGATTATGGTAGAGTCATCTGCGTATTGAATGCAGGTGGGAGTATGGAATAGCTGTTTGCAGGTCATTAATGAAGATGGAAAATAGGAGTGGGCCTAATATGGAGCCCTGTGGGACACCGAGGGAGATAGAAAGGTGATTAGATGGTTTATTTTGTCAGAGTACAGCCTGCTGATGGTTTTCAAGGTAAGATGTAAACCAGTTCATAGATAGAGGATCAAGTGAAAGAGAATTTTGTGTGTAAAGGAGTAGTTGGTGATTAACCATGTCAAAAGCTTTGGATAAGTCAATAAAGACTGCAGATGAAAGAAAAATTTTGTTGCAGTTATTGTTGATGCAGTTTGTGAATGATAGCAGGGCTGTGGAGGTACTATGGAAAGGTCTGAAACCATGTTGACAGTTAGAAAGTAGGTTGTTCTGGAGAAGGTGGTTAATAAGTTGTTTATGGATGCATTTTTCCATAATTTTTGCAATAGGGGATAGTAAAGCTATGGGTTCAAAGTTAGAAAAGTAATTGGAGTTCCCCCCTTTATGTAGTGGGATGATATGCGAAATTTTCCAGATAGATGGGACAGTTCCTTCATTTATGGATCTATTTATCATAATTGAAATGGGATAGGCAATGGCTTTAGCTCCTTTTTGCAAGAATTCTGCTGGGAATTTGTCAGCTGAGGGGGTGGTAGGTTTTAACTTTTGGAAAAGGGAGGAAATGTAGGAAGTGCACACTGGTTGTAGGTGAAATAAAGGGGATAGATTTGTAGAAGAAGTGGGCAGGTAAGAGGTATCAGGAGATAGGTGGCTAGCTAGAGTTTGGATGGTGTCCGTGAAGAAAGAGTTAAAAGCATTTGCTGTTTCTGTGGGATTCTCGGGGGGTTGAGCCTTGTGGGTTGAGTGTGATTAATTGACCTGGGAAAAGAAGATTGTTAATACTAGTCCAAAATGTTCTAGGTTCCTTGAGAGGTTTGTTATAATTGGAGATAAAAGTTCTTTGTGTCTAGCAGGATGGCTTCTTTTGTACTGTTTCTATGTTCTCTAAAGGTTTGGCGGTCTATAGGATTCCTAGTAGTACGCCATTTTGCCCAGGATTTATTTCAAAGTAGGATTTTTTGTTTTGTATTGTCCGTGAGCCAAGGGGCTGGTTTAGCTTTGATTCTAATAGAGCGAGTTGGTGCTTGGTGGTCAAGGGTGGCTAAGAATGTGGAATTAAAGTATTCCACTGCTTCGTTTAGAGGGAGAGTTTATAATGATGTCCAATTACATTGTTTCAGTTCTGTTTGGAAAAGTTCTGGGTTAAATTGCTTTTTTGAGCATATTGTTCTGAAAGTGTTAGGGAATATTATGTTGGTTTTATGTCTGATAATATACGTTAGTGAATGGTCACTTAGGTCATCTGGAAGGGTTCCTGTTATGTAGGTTTGCCGAGGAGTATTAGTAAGTATCCAATCCAAGGTACTTTCTTTGTTATTGAGTCTATTGGTTCTGGTACGGAAGTTTATAAGTTGTGAGAAGCCATATAGGTTGATATGGGTGGTGGGGTTTATATTAGTACAGGAATTCCAATCTATAGTAAAGTCCCCAAGGACTATGGTTTCTTGTGGGAGATTAATAGAAAGCCAGTTAAGGATATACTCGTGTATTAATATTATTTCCTGGGGGAAGATACACACAGATGATATTTATGGCTTTACATGTGTTGACCTGAAGTTTGGAGATAATTATTTCTGCACTATTGTCCAAAGGTAAGTTAAGATTTATAGTGCTGACTTGTAGCTCTGTTTTATAGAGGATTGCTATCCCTCCTCCCTTTTTGGAAGTACGGTCAAGTCTAATGATATTGTAACCAGGTGGGGTGATTTTGTTGTCTATAATGGTAGGTTTTAGCCATGTTTCTGCTAAACATAGGATATGAAATAGGTGAACCTGTAGGAATGCGTGAACTTGAGCAATTGTATTGCAAATACTATGTATATTAAGATGTGATATAGAGAGTGAGTTGGCAGGTTTGGCAGGTGATAGGGTCATAGTTTTGTCTTGGTTGTTGTTTGCAGTGGTAAGGGGATAGTTAGGGCCAGGGTTGGGATGAATGTTCCCTTCTGATAGTGAGTGGGGGAGTGTTAAAGGTTTAGGCTGTTGAGGCTTACAATAAAAGTCAAATAATTTTCTAGTTTTTAGGTTAGTGAACTTAATGTGTGCTAATCTATGATATTTGGCTAGTAGGTAGCTGGGTTTGAAAATGAGGTTTAGGAGGTTTTGGGAGAAAGGTATTGTTGGTGTTGAGGTGTGTTTGGATGGGAAGGGAAGGGTATAGTGGAGTGAATATTCATAGGAGGTAAAGAGATAGGTGGTGGCTAGAGGAGGTAGGATAAAGACCCAAATTAATAAATGTAATTTGTGGATAATGATTAACATAGACATTTTAAAGGTTGGTGAGGTGAGAGAGATGGGAGGTAGGTATTAAAATCACTTAAGAGATATAGTAGTAGGTTGGGTATTAGAGCAAAGAGGGATGAGATGTAGGTATAAGTAAGTGGGTTGTAAAAAAGGGGGTTGGGAATGTTAATGATGTGTTTTGTATGATAGGAGTAGGTATAGAGGGGTGTGTCCTTTAGGGGAATAAATGTAGGAGCACTGGGGGTGGGTGAGATTTGGGGGCAGGGTAAGGGAGCGGAGTGAGCCCGAAGGGCGAACGGAGTGGGTAGAGACAAGAGAGTAGTCTGTCAAGGAAGACAATCAGTGAGGTATGAGAAATACAGTAGGTAAGTCTGGTAGATCTGGGAGTTGGAGTGGGAGAGTGTGGAAGAAATTCAAGAGGCTAGTAAGAAGAGATTCAGGCTATTAGAGGAGTAGCAGGTGATTAAGGATACCTTAGGACAAGGAGAGATGGTGAAAAAAATCTGTAGAAAACTGGGGACAGAGTACTAGAGGTACGATTAACAAAGGGGTAGGAAATTAATATACAAAAGCTTATAATGAGATGCCACCTAGTGGCCAGTCACTTGATTGCAAGATATAGGTCTCCTACAGGAGATGGCAGGCTAAGTGAGAGTTGGGGATGGATCAGATAGTAATAGAGAGGATATAAGTTGGAAGTAGGGGTTATTTAAAGAGATAAGTGGGGGGCTTGGCTGCTGGCTAACCTGACTGGGAAGCTTGACTAACCTAGCAGAAGCTTAATACATTTGTATAGTTGCATATTACTCTTAGCTGTAACCATACATAATTTCACTGCCTTATAAGAAGGAAATGTCCCTCAGGGAGCCGGTAGCTAATTCTTTAGTTTGAACTAATTTCTGTGTCGTCCAGCAGGGTAAATTCAGATGTTTGGCGTAAGGACAAACAGGAACACAAGGCTGATAATATAGAGAAAGAAAGAAAAGGTAGTGAGGCAGACAATAATACAACTAGAAAGCAGGTAAAGATATTTCTTAGACAAGGTAGCATTAGATGTTTCAGTAAAAGAATACTTTGTTAGTGTATCAGACTTGTAATGTACTCTAAACTACTCAAACACATACAGATAACTAGGATAAAAAGGAGTTCATAGGTTCATAGGTTCGTAGGTTCATACTAGGCTATCTGCCCAAGGGCATTTATAAGCCTAGCCCAGAGTTTTGTGGCTTTCGCCACCCCTTTAGTTTGGAGGATACTATGCCCATTATTTTGCTGTGCCTCTGTCAAGCAGTGACACTGAGATAATCCCTGGGGTATATCTGCGATCTCCCAAACATTGGTCAAGATTTCTCTTGAACAAAGCCAGCGAGGTGCTCTGCCTCACATGTACCGGGATTTTGTTCTACAGCATAGGGAGTCTCTGGGTGATGAATCTGTCCCTCCAGCACATCCTATTAATAACCGTGTCAAGGTTTAAGTCTCCCGCCCTTGTAGTTCTGAGGGATCTAGATTTTTTGAGGTGAAGCATGTTCATCAATTCTGGGTTGGACATGGCCTTGTATGTCAGGCACAGGTCACCTCTGAGCAGACGGTAAGCGACTGAATAGAGCTGGAGTTCCTTCAGTCGGGCAGCATAACACATATTTTTGAGACCCTTTATCCTTTTGGTGAGGAACTTTTGGGGCCTTTCCAGTTGCTGCAGGTGTCATGTCAGATACATTCCGAATGGGGCATTGTACTCAATCATTGGTCTGATGAGTGATGAGTACAGGGGGACGATGACCTCCCTTGATCTAGATGTGAATCCCTTCATGATCAGGTGGGCAATGTAGAAGGTCTTCCTAACTAATTTGGCAACGTGAGTGTCAAACGAAAGGTTACTGTCAACCTGGGTCCCCAGATCCCTGATAACCTCTTCTGTGCTTAGTGGGTTGCCGCCTATATGGTAGCTAGGGGTAACCTTGTTTTTCCCGAAGGGTATGACTATGCATTTTTTGGCATTTAACTTTAGGCCATGGCTCTGACACCAGTTATCCATTTCTATAAGACCCTTCTGAAGGATATCTGTGTCAGATGTGTTCTCAACTATGGCGCCCAGTTTGCAGTCATCTGCAAATTTTGTCAGCCATAACCCTCCTGTGTTTTCTTGTACTTCTGAAAAGTAGATGCCGAACAGGAGTGGGCCCAGGACTGAGCCCTGTGGGACACCACTTGTGACAGGCTTTGAGTCTGACATGGCGCCAGCAACTCTGACCCTGTGGGTTCTGCCACTTAACCAGTTTGCAACCCATCTTGTGACATATGGGTTTACATTTAAGCCGATGAGTTTTTCAATGATACCTGAGTGGGGTATTGTGTCGAAAGCCTTTGCCAGGTCAAGGTAGGCTGTGTGGACTGCCTTTCCCTCATCAATGGCCTTGGTGACTGTTTCAAAAAAGTCAACCAAGTTTAAAAGGCATGATCTGCCTTTGACAAAGCCAAACTGGGTCAGATCCAAAGTCTGCAAGTCCCCTATGTCTTTATTTATGAGTTCCATTATGATCCTCTCCATAGCTTTGCAGATCAGGCTTGTCAAGCTGATGGGACGGTAATTTCCAGGGTCGGTGGAGGCACCGCCTTTGTGAAGTGGGAACACAGTTGCCGTATGCCACTCCTTGGGCACGTATCCTGAGGTGAGGCTAAGATTAAACAGCTGCCCTAACTGCGGGTTTAATTCCTCATTGCGTTCGTGGAGCACACAACCGGGGACACCATCTGGTCCCATGGATGCTGTGTTTTTTTCCTTGGAGAGAGCAGTTCTCACCTGAGCGTTAGAGATGTTTGGGGGGCTACAATCCTCTGGTATAGATATCTCACCTTTTGGGGGGGGGGGAGAAGTTTGCACTGAACCTGTCAGTCAGTATGTTGGCAATATCTGTAGGTTCAGTAATTTTTACATCATTTTGAACTAATTCTGAGCATATCTGGGAGTTTCCTCCCAGGTTTCTAACATAGCTAAAGAAGGCCTTATGATTGTCTTTTGAGTCCTTAGCGACTTTTCTCTCAAAATTTCCCTTGGAGGATTTTATGAGAGATCTTAGCTTTTTACTTATAATGATCAAAGGTGTCTTCCCTTTTAAGGATTTTGCTCTGTCTTGTAGTAGCTTCCTCCTTTTGTTGTAGAGCTTGTTTATGGCTGGGGTCCACCAGACTGGATGCTTGCCTTTGGTACAAAGAGTCTTTGTTTTGTTTGGGATTGCCTGATCCATGCAGTCCTGTAGGTGCTGGTAGAAGGCATTTGTAAGTGATTCAGCGGCTTGAGTAATGGTTTCCGCAGGCTCGGGGGCCTTAAAAGAGACCACACCAGTCTTTAGAAGTGTGAAGTCGGCTTTTGAGAAGTTCTTCACTGTGGTCTTTTTATCTCAGGTGGGGGCGGGATGTGGACTTCCAGTGAGATTAGTTTATGGTCTGATCTCACCAGTGAGGGGTATACTTCCGGTGTTGAACATTGTGACCCCATGTTCGTGATGATGAGATCTAGTATGTTTTCTCCTCTTGTGGGGATGGTGACTAGTTGTTCCATGGCATTTGAGTTTATGAACTCTAGGAACCTTTGGGCTAGAGTGTTGGGGCTTGAGTAGTGATCCCAGTCTATATTCGGGTAGTTGAAGTCACCTGGTATGATGGTGTTTGGAGATACATTTATCCCCTCCAGTGTTTTCAGGAAAGCTATGTGATGTTCCTGAGATTGAGAGGGTGGCCTGTAACATGCTACAAATTGCAGAGCAGTCTTGCCTATGGTTAATTGCACCTGGATGGTCTCCGATGCATCGTGCGTTGCCACCAACCTTGAGGTGTGGGTGTCCTTGATGAATATAGACGCCCCCTCCTTTCTTGGTGTTGTCCGGATTTTGGGGCCAGAACGCATGATATGAGGTAAAACCTGATAGTGCCGGGGTGCTCTCGGGAGCCTTGAACCAGGTTTCAGTCACAGCACAGACATCAGTGTTCTCCATACTGAGAAGGGCCTCGAGTGCGTGCATCTTGAGGTTGAGACTTCTGGCATTGAGCAGCATTACCCTTAGTTTTTTACTTTTTTGTGTTCTAGGGTGGTAGGTTTAGAATTTGAGCCTTGCCTAAAAAAGGCACTATGGGGGTGGCAAGAGCCTTTGCCAATATCCGGAAGCCCAGGGGTGACAGGTGCAAGCCGTCCCTTGCAAAGCAGCGTGGCTTGTCCAGCATGTCATCCCAGGCAGACAGACATTGGATCCCCTTTGAATGACACCAGAGTTTAAGCCAATTATTAAAGCTGATCATCTTGTCTCTGTATTGTGGCATCATTCTTGGTGAAGGTAGGATACTGCTCAAGGTCAGGGTCATACCTGCCTGGGCTACATAATCAGAGAGCTCCTCTATGTCTCTTTTCATGTAGTCCAAGGAGGTACGTCTCAGGTCGTTAACACCAGCATGGACAATGACAGAGTCGTACTTGTACCTGCTGTTGAGAGACCTGAGTGCTTGCGTTATGTGGCGGATTCTAGCACCCAACAGGCAGCTTACTGTGACCTTCTCCTTACTCAATCTGGTGAGCGGGACATCAGTGTGTCTGACTATGGAGTCACCAATGATGAGTGTGTCTGGCATTGTGTTTGGCCTTAAGGGCTGTGACTGTTTGGCACACTGACTATGTGGTCTATGTGTTGCATGTGTTGTGTCCTGAGGTGGCAGTTGTTTGGGTGTCTGCTTTGGTGGCCTCTGCTGTTTTGGTAGATTTTTGATCAGAGCCTCCGAGTATGTCTTTGTGTATTTATGTGTATGATTTGAAGTTGTGATAGTACTATGTGAGACTGGGTTTGTGGTGTGTGTGGTTACCTTCTCCTCCTGTCTGGTCTTGCCAGTCCTATGTTGAGAGAGCTCAGCCTCCAGTTTGGCTATATAGTTGCATCTCTCGCATGTATTTGTGTTTTGTGGGAGAAGGAGAGGGTTGTCCGTGTACATGACACAATTGTAACATTGCCTCAATATTCCCAGATTCACCAGCTGAGCAGGAGAGGACACTAGCAACTGATCCCTCGACATGCTAGAAGGAATAGACAAAGACTTTAAAAAGACTCCGGGGCATGTGGGTGATCGAAAAGGGGTTTTTGGCTAGTGGGGTACTATGTATAATAAAAGTGCTATATCAAAGTAAAAAAATACTTTAGGAGCAAGTGCTAGGCTTTACAGATAGAGAATAGTCTACTTAAGAATCAAGTAGAGCTGAACTTTTTGGATATAGAATACGCTGGTTTGATCAGCAGTACAGTTCAAGGAAGGCTGTTTTAAGGGAAAATTTGAAGAGTGGACTTTAGGTAGCCCGAATAGTTTAACCTTGATTAACCGCCGCTGCTCTTGTGTGCTCCTGTAGCAACTCCGCGCTAAAGCGTGCTTTATACCAGGGGGCTGGAAAAGACAGGAAATGACCCAAAATGGCCAATAAACTACAAGTTACTGCCTTAAACCACTCCTCTGAGGACAAACAGGCAGCTCAGTACTCCCCACTCTCACTGGTGAGTAAAGAAACTTCCCCTTGACCAAACAAGGAAAATGGAGAAACACAGGAACCAAGACAAAGCCCAGGGATCAGCAAAATCTGATCACTGGAACAAGCTATTAGGAAAGTATGGAAAACAAGAGTATTTTTTTGTTTTTTTCAAGTTTTTTTTTTTCAGATAGGCAGAAAATACAATAAATGCTGTGTTTTTCGACTAATTGCTATCAAAAGCTAGTACACTTGAGTGTATTAGCCTGTTGTTTAACTTTTAAGTAAAACTTAAACAAGGAAGTGCAACAAACAATTCAAGCTATTAAAAACAGTAAAAACAGGTAATAACTGAATAAAACAGGCAGAAATAGTCGAAAGGCTTAAAAAGTTGAAAATGCAGAAAAAAATACTTAGAATCTGGAAAGTTTGTCTTTTCTGGTCTCTGCTGCTCTAGGAACTCTACTGGATACCACGAGGAGCTGTGCTGAGTTCTCTACAGCCAGAAAAAGCCCGCCAAAGCGTGCTTTATAGCAGGGGGCTGGAAAAGACAGGAAATTACCCAAAATGGCCAATAAACTACAAGTTACTGCCTTAAACCACTCCTCTGAGGACAAACAGGCAGCTCAGTACTCCCCACTCTCACTGGTGAGTAAAGAAACTTCCCCTTGACCAAACAAGGAAAATGGAGAAACACAGAAACCAAGACAAAGCCCAGGGATCAGCAAAATCTGATCACTGGAACAAACTATTAGGAAAGTATGGAAAACAAGAGTATTTTTTTTGTTTTTTTCAAGTTTTTTTTTCAGATAGGCAGAAAATACAATAAATGCTGTGTTTTTCGACTAATTGCTATCAAAAGCTAGTACACTTGAGTGTATTAGCCTGTTGTTTAACTTTTAAGCAAAACTTAAACAAGGAAGTGCAACAAACAATTCAAGCTATTAAAAACAGTAAAAACAGGTAATAACTGAATAAAACAGGCAGAAATAGTCGCCGAAAGGCTTAAAAAGTCGAAAATGCAGAAAAAAATACTTAGAATCTGGAAAGTTTGTCTTTTCTGGTCTCTGCTGCTCTAGGAACTCTGCTGGATACCACGAGGAGCTGTGCTGAGTTCTCTACAGCCAGAAAAAGCCCGCCAAAGCGTGCTTTATAGCAGGGGGCTGGAAAAGACAGGAAATGACCCAAAATGGCCAATAAACTACAAGTTACTGCCTTAAACCACTCCTCTGAGGACAAACAGGCAGCTCAGTACTCCCACTCTCACTGGTGAGTAAAGAAACTTCCCCTTGACCAAACAAGGAAAATGGAGAAACACAGGAACCAAGACAAAGCCCAGGGATCAGCAAAATCTGATCACTGGAACAAGCTGTTAGGAAAGTATGGAAAACAAGAGTATTTTTTTGTTTTTTTCAAGTTTTTTTTCAGATAGGCAGAAAATACAATAAATGCTGTGTTTTTCGACTAATTGCTATCAAAAGCTAGTACACTTGAGTGTATTAGCCTGTTGTTTAACTTTTAAGTAAAACTTAAACAAGGAAGTGCAACAAACAATTCAAGCTATTAAAAACAGTAAAAACAGGTAATAACTGAATAAAACAGGCAGAAATAGTCGTCGAAAGGCGTAAAAGTTAAAAATGTAGAAAAAAATACTTAGAATCTGGAAAGTTTGTCTTTTCTGGTCTCTGCTGCTCTAGGAACTCTACTGGATACCACGAGGAGCTGTGCTGAGTTCTCTACAGCCAGAAAAAGCCCGCCAAAGCGTGCTTTATAGCAGGGGGCTGGAAAAGACAGGAAATGACCCAAAATGGCCAATAAACTACAAGTTACTGCCTTAAACCACTCCTCTGAGGACAAACAGACAGCTCAGTACTCCCCACTCTCACTGGTGAGTAAAGAAACTTCCCCTTGACCAAACAAGGAAAATGGAGAAACACAGAAACCAAGACAAAGCCCAGGGATCAGCAAAATCTGATCACTGGAACAAACTATTAGGAAAGTATGGAAAACAAGAGTATTTTTTTGTTTTTTTCAAGTTTTTTTCAGATAGGCAGAAAATACAATAAATGCTGTGTTTTTCGACTAATTGCTATCAAAAGCTAGTACACTTGAGTGTATTAGCCTGTTGTTTAACTTTTAAGCAAAACTTAAACAAGGAAGTGCAACAAACAATTCAAGCTATTAAAAACAGTAAAAACAGGTAATAACTGAATAAAACAGGCAGAAATAGTCGTCGAAAGGCTTAAAAAGTCGAAAATGCAGAAAAAATACTTAGAATCTGGAAAGTTTGTCTTTTCTGGTCTCTGCTGCTCTAGGAACTCTGCTGGATACCACGAGGAGCTGTGCTGAGTTCTCTACAGCCAGAAAAAGCCCACCAAAGCGTGCTTTATAGCAGGGGGCTGGAAAAGACAGGAAATGACCCAAAATGGCCAATAAACTACAAGTTACTGCCTTAAACCACTCCTCTGAGGACAAACAGGCAGCTCAGTACTCCCCACTCTCACTGGTGAGTAAAGAAACTTCCCCTTGACCAAACAAGGAAAATGGAGAAACACAGGAACCAAGACAAAGCCCAGGGATCAGCAAAATCTGATCACTGGAACAAACTATTAGGAAAGTATGGAAAACAAGAGTATTTTTTTTGTTTTTTTCAGATAGGCAGAAAATACAATAAATGCTGTGTTTTTCGACTAATTGCTATCAAAAGCTAGCACACTTGAGTGTATTAGCCTGTTGTTTAACTTTTAAGCAAAACTTAAACAAGGAAGTGCAACAAACAATTCAAGCTATTAAAAACAGTAAAAACAGGTAATAACTGAATAAAACAGGCAGAAATAGTCGTCGAAAGGCTTAAAAAGTTGAAAATGCAGAAAAAAATACTTAGAATCTGGAAAGTTTGTCTTTTCTGGTCTCTGCTGCTCTAGGAACTCTACTGGATACCACGAGGAGCTGTGCTGAGTTCTCTACAGCCAGAAAAAGCCCGCCAAAGCGTGCTTTATAGCAGGGGGCTGGAAAAGACAGGAAATTACCCAAAATGGCCAATAAACTACAAGTTACTGCCTTAAACCACTCCTCTGAGGACAAACAGGCAGCTCAGTACACCCCACTCTCACTGGTGAGTAAAGAAACTTCCCCTTGACCAAACAAGGAAAATGGAGAAACACAGAAACCAAGACAAAGCCCAGGGATCAGCAAAATCTGATCACTGGAACAAACTATTAGGAAAGTATGGAAAACAAGAGTATTTTTTGTTTTTTCAAGTTTTTTCAGATAGGCAGAAAATACAATAAATGCTGTGTTTTTCGACTAATTGCTATCAAAAGCTAGTACACTTGAGTGTATTAGCCTGTTGTTTAACTTTTAAGCAAAACTTAAACAAGGGAGTGCAACAAACAATTCAAGCTATTAAAAACAGTAAAAACAGGTAATAACTGAATAAAACAGGCAGAAATAGTCGTCGAAACGCTTAAAAAGTCAAAAATGCAGAAAAAAATACTGAGAATCTGGAAAGTTTGTCTTTTCTGGTCTCTGCTGCTCTAGGAACTCTGCTGGATACCACGAGGAGCTGTGCTGAGTTCTTCTATGACTCTAATACTTTCTTATAATACAGTCAGATAGCTAGGAAAAGGAGTAGCTTTGATTAAATAATACACTTACAAACTACTGTTTTAGGTACAGGACACTGTGCATTAGAGGTATCTAGTCCAGGATACTTTAAATACATAGACAAAAGTAATTTGGTAGTACTATAGTGGATTAGTCTTGGGACAATGTTTAGGTTAAACAAACTGAAATACGAAGACAAACTGGTTCACCAAAAAAGAAGGCTACAAGCAACATCCACAGGAAAATTGTAGAGGAAAACAGGTTTAATAGTTAAGCGCTTTTCGTCACTCAGCGTTGGAGCAACTTCTTCAGACTTCTTTCAATTAATTAATCAAGGGTTTTATAGTACAGTCAGTTTAAAAAAAGCAACTATATTTAAAGTGGTATATACACTTGAAAACAGCAAATAAATAAAATGCATACAAGTAAAAAAAACTCAGCTTGACTTTCCTATAAGTAGTATATAACGTAGTCCACATAGGTTAATGTCATACAGTCACAAATAAAACTGTTGTCCTGTTATTAAAATTAGTTTATCTTTATAAGCTCTTTGCAGTTAAGCCTAAAAAAACATATATGTATATGTATATAATGATATAATATAGAAATAAATTCCTTAAGTAAGATAAATTCCTTGAATAAGATAAACTACTATAAAATGTTACACTTAATGAACTAAATGTACATATATAAATATATATATATAAATGTATATATAACTATAAAAATTAAATACATACATTCATACGTTGTCAATTTATACAGACTTTTTATTACCTAAGTAAAATTGTAAACACATGGAAAGTAATGACTATAAAAATATTTGTAATACAATGTAGTCAATAAGTAAATAAATATATAAATAAATCTTGCATAAGTGCTTTATTTTATTCTTTGTTTTTGTTTATTATTTGTTAATTTATTTAATTTTCTATGTCCTATCCAAGCTTTTTAGTTTCAACAAACAACTGATGTTACAGTGTTCGTTTAAGCCTGGTTTTACAAAGGCATTTGTCCTCCACTGCCATGATAATTCACGGTCTTCCAGTAACAAATTATATGGACCGCCTCTAATATCAGTGTGAATTTGAGCAAAAGCAGTAAACTTAAAATTATGTCCTGGGTTAGCTGCAATGTGTTTAAATAATGCATTATCTGTTTTACCATTAAGTATTGCGTATGTATGCTCGTACACTCTCTCTTTCAAACGATGTTCAGTCTTTCCTATGTAGAAAGCTGGACAGAGAGTGCACATAGCAACATACACTGTGAGTTTTGAGTTACAATTCAGTTTATTTTTAATTTTATATTTTATGTTATTGATAGTAACATGTTCACTACAAGACATAAATTTACACATATTACAGCTACCACAGTTGGTCATACCATTTCTGTTAGTAAAAGCATTTCCTGTTTTTGTCTCCAAAATATTTTTGATATTTTTCCCTTTTCTGTACACTACCCTAGGTTGTTCCGACAGTTTGAAGTTTATATTTTTGTCTTGCTGTATAATCACCCAGTTTTTATACAATATCTTTCTAATGATATTGCTGTCCATACTAAAAGTTGTAATATAGCATGTCTGAAAGTTTTTAACTTCTTCTTTTTCCTTGCTGTTAAGTAAGTCAGCGTCTAACATTAGGTTACCTGAATTAGATACTGTTTCTATGTTAGAATAAGTATTAGGACTACTAGTGAGTCTTTCTCTAGTTTGTAATATTGGTACTATATTACCATTTTCTCTTTTACACTTGACTTCGTGTAAAACGTCGTTCACCAAGTCACCTGGGAAGCCTCTCTCTATAAAGAGTGTTTTTAATAAACAACATTCAGATACAAAATCACTGGACAAAGTTGTCATACGGGCTGCTCTGATAAGCTGTCCCTTCACTATAGCTTTCTTTTGTGTGTATGGGTGTAAACTGGTGTAATGAAGGTATGAGTTACAAAAAGTGTCTTTTCTGTGTATTTTGGCAAAGTACTGCATACCTACAAGGTCTTTAGATAAATTAACATCAAGATAGTTAATGGTCAAAGATTGAAACTCTAATGTAAATTTGAAAAAGTCAGTAGTATTGTTAATATAAAGTAAAAAATTATCAGCTAGCTCCTTTGGTCCTTGAAATAAGATAAACATGTCATCAAGGAACCGGGTATAGTATTTAATATATGAGGTCTATTCAGTGTTCTGGAAGATGTAATAATTTTCCCAGTACACCATTACTGTATTTGCTAGACTGGCCCCGCATGGTGACCCCATCGCAACGCCACATTTTTGTAAGTACAACTTATTATTAAATGTGAAAAAGTTGTTAGTTAAGATAATGTCTAGTAGTGTTGTAACTACAAACATCTCGTTAGGTGGTGCTCCTTTTTTAATAAGAAATAGATTCACCCATTCTATGGCTTCTAAATGGGGAATAGACGTATACAGATCTATAACGTCTATAGCTAAAAAGTTATATTCACCATTATATGCAATTTTATTAAGATTCTCAAGAAAGGTCCACGAGTCTTTACAGACTTGTGGTTCCGTTTTGAGGGTTTCAAGATGTAGTCTACTAGTTTTGCTGAAGCATAAGTAATGGAATTACGTCCGTCTATCAATGGTCTAAATGGTGGATTCATAATGTTTTTGTGAATTTTTGGTGTTGCGAATAAGATAGGAATTTTTGGCCAGTTCATAGTTATGTAATGGTATGTGTCTATGTTAATGTATCCATCCATAAATAAGTCACTATAGCAGTTTTTAATTTTCTAGTTTTTAGGTTAGTGAACTTAATGTGTGCTAATCTATGATATTTGGCTAGTAGGTAGCTGGGTTTGAAAATGAGGTTTAGGAGGTTTTGGGAGAAAGGTATTGTTGGTGTTGAGGTGTGTTTGGATGGGAAGGGAAGGGTATAGTGGAGTGAATATTCATAGGAGGTAAAGAGGTGGTGGCTAGAGGAGGTAGGATAAAGACCCAAATTAATAAATGTAATTTGTGGATAATGATTAACATAGACATTTTAAAGGTTGGTGAGGTGAGAGAGAGATGGGAGGTAGGTATTAAAAGCACTTAAGAGATATAGTAGTAGGTTGGGTATTAGAGCAAAGAGGGATGAGAGGTAGGTATAAGTAAGTGGGTTGTAAAAAAGGGGGTTGGGAATGTTAATGATGTGTTTTGTATGATAGGAGTAGGTATAGAGGGGTGTGTCCTTTAGGGGAATAAATGTAGGAGCACTGGGGGTGGGTGAGATTTGGGGGCAGGGTAAGGGAGCGGAGTGAGCCCGAAGGGCGAACGGAGTGGGTAGAGACAAGAGAGTAGTCTGTCAAGGAAGAAAATCAGTGAGGTATGAGAAATACAGTAGGTAAGTCTGGTAGATCTGGGAGTTGGAGTGGGAGAGTGTGGAAGAAATTCAAGAGGCTAGTAAGAAGAGATTCAGGCTATTAGAGGAGTAGCAGGTGATTAAGGATACCTTAGGACAAGGAGAGATGGTGAAAAAAATCTGTAGAAAACTGGGGACAGAGTACTAGAGGTACGATTTACAAAGGGGTAGGAAATTAATATACAAAAGCTTATAATGAGACGCCACCTAGTGGCCAGTCACTTAATTGCAAGATATAGGTCTCCTACAGGAGATGGCAGGCTAAGTGAGAGTTGGGGATGGATCAGATAGTAATAGAGAGGATATAAGTTGGAAGTAGGGGTTATTTAAAGAGTTAAGTGGGGGGCTTGGCTGCTGGCTAACCTGACTGGGAAGCTTGACTAACCTAGCAGAAGCTTAATACATTTGTATAGTTGCATATTACTCTTAGCTGTAACCATACATACTTTCACTGCCTTATAAGAAGGAAATGTCCCTCAGGGAGCCGGTAGATAATTCTTTAGTTTGAACTAATTTCTGTGTCGTCCAGCAGGGTAAATTCAGATGTTTGGTGCAAGGACAAACAGGAACACAAGGCTGATAATATAGAGAAAGAAAGAAAAGGTAGTGAGGCAGACAATAATACAAATAGAAAGCGGGTAAAGATATTTCTTAGACAAGGTAGCATTAGATGTTCCAGTAAAAGAATACTTTGTTAGTGTATCAGACTTGTAATGTACTCTAAACTACTCAAACACATACAGATAACTAGGATAAAAAGGAGTTGCATTTGCAATTAAATAAGATAATCCATTTACAAACAAACAAGAAATTACATAGTGTATTGGAACTTCTATGACTCTAATACTTTCTTATAATACAGTCAGATAGCTAGGAAAAGGAGTAGCTTTGATTTAAATAATACACTTACAAACTACTGTTTTAGGTACAGGACACTGTGCATTAGAGGTATCTAGTCCAGGATACTTTAAATACATAGACAAAAGTAATTTGGTAGTACTATAGTGGATTAGTCTTGGGACAATGTTTAGGTTAAGCCTAATATATTTGCCTATGGTTAGAAGTCGGCAATGATTTTATTTATTAGTTATTTGAATACATATTATTGTGGCTTTACTGTTTATTTAATATAGGAAATATAAGGAAACTGTTGCTTTGGTAAAGGTATTAATTGATACTACGCGTTATATTTAGTGTTTAGGTAAACATCTGCACTTAGAGAAGGGTAGAACCAAGTTATGCATATACTCCCAACTCCTAACCCAATTTATAAACAACAAACTACTCTCTCCCACACAAAAAGATTTTCAACCACATTACAGCACAACAACAGGTCTACTTCTCAGAAACTATAAATACCAACAGAAACAATGGTAATCTAATATCCTCCATGTGCCTGGATCTGTCAAAAGCATTTGACACAGATTCCATCAACTCCTAGTCAATAAACTGTCTTCCCTATCACTGTCTTTTTCAGCTCTTACTTGCTTTTGTAGCTATCTCTCCAACAGACAGCAGGCCATAAAATGGAATCAGGGCCTATCCTATTTCCATTGATGTACCACAAGGGTCAGTTCTAGGCCCAGTAGTTTTCAATATTTTTACAAACAACCTGCACAAAGTCACCAAAGTTGCCACCTTAGTACAATATGCTGATGATGCTACCATCATATGCTCAAGCTCAACCTTTCCACTGCTTCAGCAAATGACTCAGGATTCCTTCACTTCTACAGAATCATGGCTAAAGGCTCATCAGCTAATCCTAAATGCAAAAAAAGTACACATTGGTTTAGAAAGTCCATTGAACATGTGGGAGAAACAGACACATGTAGGTTTTGTAAAACAGAATTGGAAACGGTTGCACACCTTATTGCTGATTGTGACATACTAATGGCAGAAGGACTGTATGCTGAAAGGCATAATAATGTGGCAAGACTTTTGCAGTGGGGATTGTGCAAACATTATAATACTGAAGTAGCTGAAGAACACTGGAAACATGAGCCATAAGACATCATAGAAAATGATGGTCTACATCACATGGGATCATCCATTACCAACAGTTCAAAAGACAAATGCGAGAAAACCAGATATAGTGGTCCATGAAAAGAAGACAAAAGTAGCACTGATCATTGAAATCGCTACACCCAGTGACTATAGTATCTTGCGTACAGAGAGAGACAAAGTCATAAAATATCAGTATTTGCAAGCAGAAAAAGAGAGCAATGTGGAAGAAAGGTACCCAACATTTCCAATAGTAGTAGGAGTAACAGGTCTTATAAAAAGAATCTACAATTGTATTTAGATATACTACCGATATATGCAACTCTGTACGATTTGCAGGAGTCATTACTGGGCACATTGCGGGTACTGCGAAGAGCACTTCTGACTGACATCAAAGATTCAAACAATACTAATTTCATGAACTTTAATCATTCTTTGACTTAGGAATGGGGTCCATTCCCGTCATGGCATTAGAAACCCAAAAGATTTGGAGAAATTAAAAATGGGCAAAAAAAAAAAACAAACCAAAATGATTTCTTTTCACATCCAGATCTCTTTCAACAATGTATACACACCTTAATATTACTTCAACAAACAACACCAGCATAGAAACTTTTACAAATACCAAACTATTAGGAGTCATACTAGACAATAACCTAACATTTGACCTACATATCACCCAAGCCATCAAGAAAACTCACCAAAAATGGGGCTTTCCCTACCAAAACAAACCCTACCTCACAGACTCAAGAAAAGCCTTAGCATAATCTTACCTTCTCCACTCTCTTCTCTCTGCATCACCCATTTTAATCAACATTTAAGCCACCCTATTAAATAAATTAGAGGCATGTTTTAACAAAATAGCCATATTTGCAGCTAATGTATCTTAATGTACACATCACTGCTTAACACTAAAGAAGCTCAGCTGGCTAGAACTACCTAATCACCTTGCATTCAGAAATAGAAATATAATCATTAATGCCTGGCAAGGTACAGGCATTCAGCCTAAGTTGCCAAAGGCATTCCTTAGCTTCCAGAATAACTTTTTCATCACCTCCCTTATGCACATTGTGTGGCATTCTGTCAGTAATAAAAAATAAGAACCTCCTAAAGTTTGAACATCTAGATTTAGGCCTGTACCTTGCCAGGCATTAATGATTATATTTCTATTTCTAGTGTACTTAAACTTAAATCATATTTTATTTAAGTATGATTTTAATAATTTTAACAATTTTAACATTTTAATTCATATTTACATACAATTCAGTTTTATTTATACATTCATAATTTATTACATTTTAGAATAGACATCATGTATTGGACTTGTTTACTATTACACACTTGATATTTATTTATAAACATATAAATTCACATACATACCAAACATATCAAGTGAGTAGTATTGTAGATTCATTGTAGTAGTATCATATATCATCAAATTTATATTTATGTATGTGTTTACTACACTTAAATTTTGTAAACTTTTGTATTTTTGTGACTGCTGTTCATTTTTTTACTTTTTTATCTATCTATTTACTGTTTACCAAACATTTATTTGAACAATAACTGCAAGGTCTTAATCATTGTTTCACAGCGTTGGTCATTTGTTTTGAGGCTTAGACTAATTCCAGTGTTTATTTAGCAACAATCATGCAATTATATAATTATTCAATTAATTTAACAATTTAATTTAAAGTATTTAAGGGATGGCTTTTATTCTGAAGAATTTGTACTCTGAAGATGCCCTTTATGATATTGGGTGAAAGCGCTTAGTACGTGGATATAATTATTTTTGTCGATGTATCATTGTTTTTATTTAATTATTTATTAAAAAGTTGAATCAACCTACCAGTTTTTTACGGTTCACTGAGTGGCTTTTTAGCTTATCATTTATCATTCACCCTTTCCAGCACTTTCATGTAGTGTGACAGGAGCCTAATTCCTCTGCACTGCCCACAGTTGTGAACACCCCTGTACTTCCCACAGTTGAGTGCCCCTGTATTACCCACAGTTGTGAACACCCCTGTACTGCCCACAGTTGTGAACACCCCTTTTGTTCTTGAACAGTGGTACTAGAATGATTGTTTTTCAGTCATTTTGGATATGCCTTTCTCTCTGTTCTTCCATTAATATCCTTAGGAGCCATTTCTCCCCTAACCCAATATCTTAATCACATCTATTGTGACCTCACCTGAGGTGCTGCTTTCCTGGACTTCATTATTTGGGTTCATTTCACTGTATCAGTGGTTCACCAGAGTGAAGTCCATGGGAAACTGATTGAAAGCACTATTTCTTGAATGCTGAAAATATTGAAAGAAAAGAATTGAAATGTATGCTGGCAAGATAAATGTGGGTTTGGATCTTTTATGCAGAAACCTTTGGATATAAGTTTCCACATTATGTGTTTAAGGGCTTATAGTTAGATTAATAGCTAGGGAAGAGACATATTTAGTGTTGTGCATGTGTGTTGCTGTATGTCATGCGTGTCTGAGAGTCTTGTGTATTGGTAGTGTTAAAGTTTTTTTTCCTAAGTTAAGATGTAAGGTTGGGGGTGAGGGCAGCGTTAGGGTTAGCACACATTAATAAAGTGGTGTGGGGGTGAAGGTAACAGTATACTACAAGTAAAAGTTGTTCAACATGGAAGTTTTTACAATATGGTTAATTCACCCTTTGTATTATTCCATCTGTTTTTTTTTTCTTGCTGTGGTTAATAAGACAAAAAAGCAAAAAGACTAGTAATTCTAGTAATTCTGTTTCCCATACTTTCTGTGCACACTTTTTCCTGCAGTGTTTGCTGTGCAGTCAGAGCTATGCATACAGCAGCCAGAGAGATATAATACTTACTCCCAGAATTTAAAATTCATTTTACTTTAATGGACGTAATACTTTTTATCTCTGCTTTGTTAAATGATTGGAAGAAACTAATAGCACCTCTTCAGTAGCAAAGATGAGTAATCATCGTATCATAAAATTATGTGATTATTGTGTAATATTGGACCAAGCAAAAGTTCAGTTGTTTTCAATTATAGATCAGCGGGTAATCATGGTCAAAGTGTCAGCAGGGTCTGAGAAAGCTTTAAATAGTTGTAGGCTCTCGCAGTATGGAAAGTTTCCAGTGCAGCCATCTTCTTGAATTTAAGGAAAAGGTATTTCTGAAAGGTTGCTGCATCTTCTCATTTGTAATGTTTTTTTTAAAGCTGAGTACATGAGTGCTGTTGATATGAGACTTTTTTCAGATTTGTCTGTGGTTTTGTATCAGTTGTTGACCTTGTAAGTAAAGGAAGATGATGAGTAGACGAATCCAGCTCAGAGTCATACTCATTTAGACCTTTAATTGATTTGAGCATAAGGCAATCATTTCCTTGAGTCGTGCATTGTTGAGAGAATGCTTGGTGTTTAAAGTCAACTAAAATCCGCATTCTAGTGATGTTAATAAGCTGATCTTTGAAGGAAGTGGTTCAGTGGTGCCAACTGTCAGTGGAGTTGTAAGAGGCTATTTAGAAAGGGCCATGCTGTCTACAGAAAGATATATTCCTGTGTATTTTTAGAAAATTATTTTTTATTGATCTGTCCATTTTACTTTTGGCATGTTAATCTAGTGGTAACTTGTTGTGCAGCTGATAGGGGCAAGTTAAAATTTGTGTTAATTTCAGATTTATGTCCCTCTGTTTAGGAAGTGAGACAAGCTGATGCCACTGAACAAAGAAATTATGTGACTTGCACAATCTTTTGCATTAAGTCATGGGTGATCAAAGGCTGAAGACCGAATGAAATGGACATCTGTTAGTTTTTTTAGAGGCTTTATCTTTACAGCAGCATAGACATTTGGAAATGAAGTCCTCTGCAGATGGACTCTAAGTCCAGTGCATTTATTTCCAAGTAAAGACAGGGAACAGAACTATACAGTAGAAAACGCGCTGATCCTGCAAACTCTCCCTAAGCATTTCAGTCATATACTCTAATAAGTGTATGAATTCTTGAAGGGACTTAGCCCATAACTGCGTGTTTTATTGTCTGAAACTGAAACTGTATGATTCTGATGTTGTCTACTATGTTTTTATCTATGTTTGTAACCCTACTGATAACTGCATATTATACTTATCTCTAAATGTTTCTATTGTTCCTAATGTACTTGTACTCTGCTTACTGGAGCTATTCTCCCAGGGCCTTCGTTGAAAATGGACATATATCCAGTCAGACTTTCCCGGTAAACAAATGTAAAATAAAATAAATAAATAGCCTCCAATGTCAATGTCATCATCGAAATATAAATATATACTCGTATATGGTTACTGCTCAAAATATCAAAAGCACATTTGTCTGAATGCTAATTTTTATAGTGTTTGTAGGTAGGGGTGTGCAGGAAAATGAATGATTGACTGAAAAGGTTATAGTGGTTGGTGTGTATGTGTGTGTGTTCATGGGTTAGGTAATGGGATAGATTTACTGTTTTGCATGTTTGGTGGGGTCTATATTACGAGATCGAACAGTCAAATGTTCGAACACATAATAATCGATCCCTAAATATTGAAGCATCAGGATGATGAACAGTTCAATGGAGATCTTCGTACAGTGCAGACATGGAAGTTTTCCATTGTCTGCACTGTAGTGCGATCTCAGAGTTGGTATATTTAAGTAGCGGAGGGTATGGGGGGTGCAGTGGGGTTTGCCCCCTGCTTAGAGCCTTTTAATGGTTTGTTTGGATGTTTTATTTTTTTTTTTGCCGTTCGACATTATGGCATTTCAATATTTAGGGGGTCGATTATTACGTGTTCGAACATTTGACTGTTCGATCACGTAATATAGACCCTATTTGGTGTTGTGTGTGTTGTGTGTCCTTTTATCTTGTGTAGTGGTACTGACGTAATTAGTAAGGTTAAAGTTACAGGCATGGTTAGGATTAGCGCACATGAGTTAGGTGATGAAGGGAGTGGTGAAGATGACACTTGATCTTGGTTTTGTATTTGCAGTGTATGATACAGGGTATTTTAGTTAGCTAGAATGATTATTTTGTGATTCAATATTATGTTTTGGAGTTTTGTGCTGTCAGTGTTTTTTGTTCAGATATTTTGAGATTTGGTACTTTGAGTATTAGATATGTCATTACATGTCTATATATATGTATGTATAATACCAAAAGGTCAGCATGCATAAAGAGGATATAAAAAGGGAAGGATTCAATAGTATATAGACTATGCATGGGAAAGCTGTAGTGCAAGTCAAGTAGGGAGAGCTGTAAATCAGGTAGATTACATAGTACAACTGCACACAGAGGCAAATGAACAGAATGAATGGGTCCTTAAGTTGTAACTACATTCTAATTTTTGTTTCTGTATTCCACTCGACTGTCAAAAAGACTGTAATTTCATCTGACAGTGATGTGACATGAATATGAATGACAAGTCTGAGTTTTTGCGTGTGGCACTTGCTTTGTAATTTTTGCAGTAGTGTTCTTTAAATATGCAGACAATAAAGTTATGTGTTTTTCATATATTGTGTTATACTCTGACACCTTTGCTTCTTATGCTTGTGGAAATCTTGATGGAATAATTTGTATTCACTTTATCTTTCAGAAAGCATCTGTTGATGATCGCTCTCTAATCACTCAGGCACCTCAGCTGAGGAACATTTATAGGAAGCTTATAAAAGTTATGACAGAAACTATAAAAGCTTGCATGCATTTAAAACATTATAGAAGTTTTGGAGGTGGTCTTTTTGACAATGAGAGAGAAGAAGGGGATTGTTTTAAATAGGACAGTGCTCCCATTAATATTATCTGAATCCTTCTACAGAAATTATTTTAGCTTTGTAGTTGGGAAAACAAGTCCTAGATAATAAACATAAGGATTGGATTTTTGCAGTAACATGGATTCTATAACATATGCTGCGGAAGCAAAACATTAGAAGACAATACCTGCATGCCTGATTTTCCTGGGCACACTGCTTTCTTTGTGTAAAGCAAAGAAGAAAACACAATATAAGCAATGCAAAGAGAGTCTTAAGTACTACAAGAATATATAAATTAAATGATAGTTTGCTGAACTGTACCTTGCACTGTGAGGTTGTCACAGCTCAGAGGGAATATTTTTTTCTCTGAGTTTTGGCAGCCTCAGAGACAAGAATATTCACAAATAGGAAGTATAGCTGGAGAAAGTCTGTGATCACCACTTATGATAGTTTTGAAGTTGTTTTAATCTGTAGTACTGTTTCTGTTAATGAAACAGTTCCTTTTGGATGTGTAGTTTGTCCAGAAGTGACTCAGTCTGTTGTACTTCAAACTTTTGTACCATAACTGACACTTGACATGCAGTCAGTGTAAGGTCTACAAAAGTAGAATGTTTGAGGGTGAATAGAGAATCTCAAGCTAAGACAGTCATTACAAAACCAGAAAGATGACCTTTATTTATTTATTTATTTTTGTAAAGATAAGCTGGTCTACACAGCTAAGTGACTCTTTAAAATGAACTGTATGTCTCTTAGTGATTAGATTCGGGTTCACCTTTTCACAACAGAGTCCTTCACAGTTAAGGGAAAAAAATCATTGACACTATACTTGTGTTATAATTCCTCAGCCTTTTTAACTCAGAGCATGCCATATATTAACAAAAAGAGTGCATAGGTAACATGAAAAAAGTGATTAAGCCTTATTAGCTAATATTTTCTTTACAGCTGCACTAAATGAATGCAGGGTATGTTAAAAAAGTTTAATATTGAGCACAAAAAAAATCACTGAGACCTTTTTAATATGTATATATATATATATATATATATATATATATATATATATATATACACACTAATAATAACAACATTTTATTTACATTTACCAATAATCACATGATAAAAACATCCATCAAAACTTTTCAGCAGCTAGCAAGTCTCCTTTTTTCTTATGCTATTAGTTTTAATATACTTCTATTTGAAACATCATCATTCAGATCAGGTAAAGACATTGAATTAAGCTTAAGCTTTCAGACTAATTCCAATTTTTCAAGTTTTGATTTAACATATCTACTCCTTACATCTAACTCAATATAATTTAACACAAAAAATTAACTTTTTAAATGAAGTACATTGTACCAAATGCCTATATAAAGCATTCTGTCATTATTTAGGTAGGTCTCCAGTACAGTCCAGGAGTGAGAACTATCCTGAGTGGTTTTTCAGGCAGCCATAAGGGCTTTTTGTGCTGATTCTGGAATCTTGGCTATGAGGCCATTTGCAATGGCCTAATCTGACCCCTGGATTAGGACATGAAGTTTGTCTCACTGTGGAGGCCAACAACACCTTTTCCTTGTGAGTGCATGCTTCGGTGCACCCAAACTGAAGTCTTACCACCAGACGATGTCTTGGTGAGCCTATCACCTGCTTCCAGGCTACATATTTGCATCACTGTCCCTTTTCCAAGGGATTGTGGCAATGTGTGGTTGGCTGGTTGTGTTCCAACCTCCCTCCCTCACCAGGATGGGTATTCCCATCCTCCTTTACCAGCTTAGTCAAGCATCTGTGCCAATAATCAAAACTAGGTCACATTGGCCATAGTCAGAGCTTTATCCTTCCATACCATAGAAGCTGGCTTCCATAATGTTGTAGTCATGTTTGATTTACCCCCTTTTTTTTCTCACTGCTTTGTTGTTCCTACTTAGCTACTTTGTTCATTCCTGATTTTCTTTTTTAATAAAGTTAAAAACAAACACTGTAATCTTTTACAGCAACATTAATATTGGGGAAAGGAATTGGGCAGTTTTCATCTGCCATGTTATAAAAGTTGTCCTCCTCATAGATTAATTTCATAGATTCATAGTAGTAGGCTAACTGTCCTCTGGGGCCATTTTAAGCCTAGCCAATTACCCCCTGTGAGACTCGAACCCTACACCTTGTGTTTCTGAGGTAAGCACCTTAACCATTATGCCAACTAACTGTTTGGATTACTTCTGCTATTGCTTTAATGGACAGTAAAACTTTGCCCCTTACTGCAGTTCTTTGAATTACTGAAGAGATGTGAAGAGGCAGTAATGACATGTTTGTGGTAATGGTGCAACAAAGCACGTCTGTACATTAAACATAGTCTATTACCGAAGAATGATGACAGTGGAATTTAATTAATTAACTGGAGATTCCAAAGGAAGAAAGAGCAGGGGAGTCCACTCCAGTTTACTAACCTTACTATTGAGTGTACTAGAACGAAATACCCTGTGGTTTCAGGAGAAGGAATTTTACTTTTTGCTTGTTGCAATGATACTGAACAACAAATTTAGATGGGGATCACCAGCAATGTCTGCTAGAATATCAGCAGTTACACTGGTGTCAGGTATAGACACATATCCAGGCAGGTATGCTTTGTCTTCCAGGGGTTTTGCCCCTTCTGGTAGGTAGCATAATTAGCTGTGCTAGTCTGGATATTTGTGTTGTGCAATGTGAAGGCTTCCAGTCAATTTTGAAATCTCCCATGATCACCATTTCATTTATAATGCTAGATGCAAGTCAGAGAGTTTTGATCATTATTTTTTAGGGAAGTTTAGTGGAATATAAAGGTAAGACAGGTTAACTTAATTTTTCTGTATTTATGGGTAGTAGTAAGTGAGAAGAGGACAGACTACATACATCATAAATAGGAAATAGATTGGCAGGGGGGTTATTTTGCACAGAGTCTTTGTGAATGATGGCCATACCATTAACCTCTTTGTTTTGCCTATCTTACTTAAATGGATTGAATGATGGTTCGTAGGTTCATAGGTGTGAACTAGGCTAGTGGCCTGGGAGCTTTTACAAGCCTAGCCCATAGGATTACCCTGGAAACGTGCCACCCGACCTTAGTTTCCAGTGCCTCTGTTGAGTAGAGCCACTGGAGTGATCCCTGGGGTGAATTTTCTATTTTCCATCCACTCATCAAGATTTCTCTTGAAGAGGGCCAGTGAGGTGCTCTGTTTGACATGTATGGGAAGTCTATTCCATAGCATGGGCAGTCTCTGGGTTATGAACCTGTCCCTCCAACACGTTCTGTTGATTGTGGTAATGAGGTTGAGGTCTCTGGAGCATGTGGTGTGGAAGGATTGGGATTTCTTTAGATGTAGCATTTCTAACAGAGCTGGGTCAGACATGGCTTTATAAGTCAAGCAGAGATCGCCTCTAAGTAGGCGATATGAGACCGAGAATAGTTGGAGTTTTTGAGTCTGTCTGTTTAAGGCCTAGAATCCTCTTTGTGAGGTACTTTTGTGGCCTCTCCATTTGTTGCAGGTGTCTAGTGAGGTACATGCCAAATGGGGCATTGTACTTGATGACTGGCCTAATGAGGGAAGAGGAGAGGGAGACAATGACCTCTTTGTTCCTGATTGCAAAACCATTAGTAATGAGATGAGTCACATAGAAGGACTTTCTGACCACAGAGGCAGTGTGGTGGTCAAAAGAGAGGCTGATGTCAACCTGTGTTCCCAGATCTCTTATAACACCTTCTGTGTTTAGTGGACTACCATCAATGTGGTAGTTCATGGGAAGTGGTTTTTTCCCAGAGGGGATGATGACACATTTTTTGGCATTGAGCTTAAGGCCATGGTTCTGACACCAGTCGTTGGTCTCAGTGAGGCCTTTTTTGTAGGATGTCAACATCACTTGGGGAGTTAATAATGGTTGCCAAATTGCAATCGTCTGCAAACTTTGTCAGCCAGAGTCCCTTCATGTTGGACTGGACTTCTGAGAAGTAGATACCAAACAGAAGAGGACCCAGGGACTCCACTCATGACTGGTTGGCAGTCTGACTTGGAGTCAGCTACTTTCACACTGTGGGTTTTATCTGTGAGCCAGTTTGCAATCCACCTAGTGATATAGGGGTTGATGCCTAGCTTAGTGAGTTTTTCTATGATTCCTGAGTGGGGAATGGTATCAAAGGCCTTGGCCAGATCAAGGTAGGCTGTATGAACCAGCTTGCCTTCATCCATAGCTCTGGTGACTGACTCACAAACCTCGACCAAGTTGAGCAGGTATGATTTACCCTTCACAAAACCAAAAAAACAAACTGTGTGGGATCCAGTTTGAAAATTCCCCTATATCCTTGTTTATTAGGTCCATGATGATGCATTCCATAGCTTTCCATATCAGACTTGTCAGGCTAATGGGGCGATAGTTCCCAGGGTCTGTAGTCACTCCTCCTTTGTGGAGAGGGATGACTATAACAGTGCACCATTCAGCAGGGACAAAGCCTTAGGTGAGGCTGTGATTGAACAGAGCACACAGGTGACGTGCCAGTCAACTCTGTAGTTTATGTAGAACACAACCAGGTATATTGTCAGGTCCCATAGAAGCTGTATTCTTGGCCCTGGACCGTGCTGTTTTAACCTGTACTACAATAATGCTGGGTGCCTGGCAATCTACTGGTATTGTGATTGGTCCTTTGGGGGAGAGAGAGGGGAAAAGTTGGCACTAAATCTGTCAGCCAGTATATTAGCAATATCTGTTGGCTTGGTATAGGAGGTACCATTGTGCAGTAGCTCAGAGCAAATCTGGGTATTGCTGTGGAGATTCTTTACATAACTATAGAAGGCCTTGTGGTTGTATTTACTATCTGCTGCAATTCTGTTTTCATAGCTAGCTTTAGAGGATTTGATGAGGGATACTAAATCAAGTAACAGGCAGCAGCACAACCCAGGATGTTGGAACAAGATGTTCTTGGCAATTGAAACTCAATGCCACTATGCCCCCTGGTCTTAATGATAATTTGGATATTACATGTGTGCTTAAATTAAAATCATATGTAGTGTAGGGGGGGGGTTCATAATTTTATATTCAGTTAGTCCCAAGTTTTTTAAAATTGGATATATACATGCTTTTCTGAGTCACTTTTTGATTTGTAGTATAGGTAAAATGTATTTTTGATTATTCTCATTGGATTTAGTATTCAGAATATTTTAAAGTATTTTACTGTGTGTTGATTTAAGTTTCCAATTGATGAGGAAATGTCATTGGATATGTGATTAAGGGTTGGGTATTTATATGTGGTGCTTAGTGGTGAACAGTGATTCTGAAGAAGTTCTGTACGAAAGTGCTTAATCCTTTGTGTTTGTGCAATAAATTTTATTTACACATGAGCGCTGTTTGGTTTGTTTTCCTAGGTTGTGCTGCTGCCTGTTACTTGATTTAGTGTTCGTTGTGGTTTTCCTTGTGGCTCAACAATTTGATGAAGGATCTCAACTTTTTGTTGAGGCTGGTAAGGGAGTTTTTCCAGTCTTGGGACTTCACCTTATTCTGCATCACTTTCCTCCTTCTGTTGTAGAGTTTGTTTATGGCAGGTGACCACCAGATTGGCTTCCTTTTTTTGGAGGAGAGTGTCTTGGTTCTGTTGTGTATGGTGAGATCCATGCATTTGTGTACATGTTCTTACAGTGCATTGGTGTATGATTTGGTGGTCATGCAACTATTCTCCATTTGGATGGGTGCTGTGAAGTTAGCCACCTCTGTTCTTAGGAGCCCAAAGTTAGCTTTGGAGAAGTTTTTCATGGTGGTTACCTTTGCGGGGGTGGGGATGGGATGGGGGTGTGTGTGGATTTCCAAGGTGATTAGTTTGTGTTCGGATCTAACCAGGGAGGAGATGACTATTGGTGTAGAGCAACAGTTACCCATGTTAGTAATGACCAAGTCAAGGATGTTGCTCCCTCTAGTGGGGGTAAGAATGAGCTGGTTCAGGGCATTGGAATTAATGAATTCCAGGAAACGTTGGGCAAGTATATTGGTACATGAGTAATTTTCCCAGTTAATGGAGGGGTAGTAGAAGTCGCCCAGTATGAGTGTGTTAGGTTGGACCCTAATATTCTTCAGGGTGCTTAGGAACGTGGAGTGAGTGTCTTGGGACATGGTTGGGGACCTATAACAGGCTACAACCTGAATAGATGTCTTACCCAATGTTAGCTGCACCTGAAGTATCTCTGATGCATTATGTTGAGCTACCAGTCTGGAGATGTGCGCATCCTTATGAATATAGAAACGCCACCACCTTTGGAGCTTGGGTCCAAGTTCTGGGGCCAACAGGTGTGGAATGAGTTATAGCTTGATAGTGCAAGGGTGCTTTCTGCTGCCATGAACAAGGTCTCTGTTACAGCACAAATGTCGATGTTCTACATTTTAAGGAGTGCTTCAAGCGAGTGCATTTTGAGATTTAGACTTCTAGCATTGAGCAGCATGACCCTCAGATTGCATTTGTTTGTCGCTGTTACGGTGGTAATGTGGTCTTTGGAACACAGCCTAAAAAAGGCACTATAGGGGTGGCAAGAGCCTTGGCCAGTATCCTGAAGCCCAGGGGTGACAGATGCAGGCCATCTCTGGCAAAGCATTGAGGTCTGTCAATCATGTCATCCCAGGCAGACAGATACTGGATTCCCTTAGAATGACACCAGAAACTTAGCCAATTGTTGAAATCAGTCATTTGCTGCTTGTACTGTGGTATCATTCTGGATGATGGTAGGATGCTGCTCAGGGCTAAGGTCATACCCACCTGGGCTACATAATCCAAAAGCTCCTCCATGTTTCTTTTCATGTAGTCCAGGGAGGTACATTTCAGGTCATTTACACCCACATGTATGATGACAGAGTCATATTTGTACCTGTTGTTGAGGGACCTGAGTGCGTGCGTTATATGGCAGATCCTGACACCTGACAGGCAGCTGACTATTACTTTCTCCTTATTTAATCTAGTGAGTGGGATATCAGTGTGCCTCACTATAGAGTCACCTATGACTAATGTGCTGGGCATGCTGTTTTGCATTAGGGGCTTTGGTTGAGTGGCACACTGTTTAGGAGAGTTATGTATCTCGTGATTAGTGGTGTGTTGTGGTGGTCAAGTGCGTTTCTGCCTTGGAGGTCTCTGCTGTTTGGGTAGATTTTTATTGAGAGCCTCCATGAAGGTGGGTGTATGGTTTGTGTTTTTATGTGAAGGCGGTGCTGGTGTGTGTTCTGGATGGCTATGTGTTCCATGTGGTGTGGTGCAAGTGTTGACCTTTTCCTCTTGACCAGCTATTCCGGTCTTGGCTTGAGAGTGTGTGGCTTCCAATTTGGATATATAAGTGTATCTCTCACAAGTCTGAGTGTTGGGAGGTAAGAGGAGAGGGTTGTCTGTGTACATGAGGCAGTTGCTACATTGCCTCAGGATGCCCAAGTTCACCAGATAAACAGAAGAAAGTGCAGGGAACTGACCTTTAGTCATGCCTGGAGAGGTGGGCATTAATAATTACTGCTGTTTCCTTGTAGAACGTTTAGTGCTGGTAGCACTTTTGTGTGCTACAATAATTGCTGCAAGAAGTCTAGTATGGTAAAGTGCTAGACTAATAAGCTAGTAAAAGTGCAGGAGAGGAGAGAATGAGCAGGTGCAGGAGAGGAGAGAATGAGCAGATCTAAGGAAAAATTGAAGAGCAGACTTTAGCACCTCTCAGAAGCTTACAAACAGTCCTGGATACAGCAAATCTGTATCTGGACTAGACTAGTTACAGAAAAGTTGGGAAAAGTGCAAATGTGGGATTTTAGACCAGAAAGTTGAAGGAGATGAAAAAACTGTCCAAACAGCTAATAAACTACAATTTCTGGACCAGAAACTGCTCCTATTATGGTAGATAGGCTACCTAGTGCTTATTACTCCCACTGACAAGCTAGAAGGCTTCCCTCCAACACAGAGAGGCTTGGTGGGCTCAGAAGCTTACAAACAATCTTGGATACAGCAAATCTGTATCTGGACTAGACTAATTATAGGAAAGGTGGGAAACAAGCACAAATGCAGGCTTTTAAACTAGAAAGTTGAAGGAGATGGAAAAAGTGCTCAAACGGCCTATAAACTACAATTTCTGGGCCAGAAACCACTCCTCTGGTGGTAGATAGGCTACCTACCAGGCAGTAATTTACTGTAAGAGACTCAGATCTTGGCCAAGTTTCCACTGTAGGTAGCTTATTAGTGTTGTAGTGAGAGATACAGTCTTACATCAGAGGTTAGTTGTTGCAGATGCTTTGGGCATCAATATCTACCAACTTTGTACCATGGAGGTGTGCTCCCTCAGGCATCAAGTGTATCTCAGAGCATTATTATTATTTGTTGTAATGGGCCATGGTTAGAGTATATGTCCTGACATGGGATGCGGAAGTGGGACAGGTTTCAGTTCCTTTTAAAGAACTTCTGCAGAAATGCATATATGGGTTTGCCATAACTTTAGGTTTGTTTTAGATGTTGAAGGCTAGTGATGAAGGATATGGCTTACAGAGGATACAGGGAGTGTGAGGAGGTTAAAAAAAGGGGTGGGGTGGGATCCTGTCATACTTGAGGCTTCAGCACTGACCACAAATACAGTATTGGCATTCATTTCTAAACACTGGTACTGCATTGCTGACTGATCAGCATCTGCCAGTCATGACTCCTACAACAATACAGTCCGGGCATCTGCTCCCTTCATCCTACCCTAACTCTACATCTAATTGGGGGCACAGAGGAATGGTGCAAAAGGTGATGTAAGCTGTCCAGAAATGGATTAGCAGTAAGAGGGTTAAGTCTAGATGTGGTATCAGTCACTCCTTCATATGTGACCGCATGATTGCTAATTGTGTGGCAGTAGTTTATATAGGTCAAGGGAGGGACTTATCAGTTTGGGTCTACTTCTCTTACCTGACATCCCACATAACTGACCCAAAAAACACCAATCCCACAACACTGACACCACACAAACCCGGCACACACAATACCGACACGTCAAAACCCAGACACACCAAAGTAAAACATACACACAACAACACACACAAGCAACATACAAAAGAAAAAGCACAACACTCAGCATAAAACTACCTAGTTCCCCTCACTCACACCCTGCCCACCATCTACATTAAACTAAACCCTTACCACTAAAACAAAACATACACTACAAATAAAAAATCTAAAATACTTACGTTCACACTTCACATTTTTGCAGGGGGGGGGGCCTACACCCCCTGCACCCCCATCCCCCCTGTAACTTAAATATACCAACTCCGAGATCACACTACAATGTCCACAATAGCGGATTTCCTGTTCCGCTCAAGTTGGACTGTCGACCATTCGGAAGTCAGCATTCTGCCGTGTCGGTCATCTGATACATTGAGATTTTTGGCTCGGTGTTTCGTGTGTTGGTCTACTGAGATTTCGGTAATCTCAAGTAGACCCATCAGTTCATATACTGTACTAAATTTTGTCTAGATGGACTAGGGTTAGCTACTGGATATACGAGTGGCCAAGATAAATTTATTTCATATGGTCAGGGATAGGGAGGGCTAGGGTTAGCTATTGGAAATATGAGTGACAAAACAATTTTATTTTATATGGCCAGGGGTGGACAGGGCTAGTCCAACAAGGGTGCATATTTTCTCATTGAGAGACTTTATAACTAGCTGCATGTAAAGAAAAGCCTCTGGTGTCTTCTGTAACTGTCTGAAAAACTAGAACAAGCCACCCTAGGCCTTCAAGCTTGTGCTATTTGAGAGTTCTGAAATTGTGTCCTTGCTCACTGAAGGAGGGCATCGGAAAATCCACTCCTTTTAGAATCTGGAAACACTACAGGATCCATAAATTTCCTGTTACTCCTGGCATTAGGTCCTTGTTTTGAAGCCTGCTCCACCTGAACGTGTATGTATTACCTGTAAGTACTCAAGACAAAGCAGAAGCAAGAGAAGGATGTCTGGTATGGCTGATGAGGGTGCAAGCACTTAGGAGATAGGGTTACCACATGTCCCACTTTGCGAGGGACAGTCCCTCTTTGGGCAGTTGTGTCCTGACAAAAAATATTAAAAATGGCAAATGTCCTGAGATTTTAGGACAAAATTATTTCCTATATTTTATGTAATAGTTGCATAAAACAGTTATTCTGTATCTAAAATACCTAAATGTTATAAGAAACAGAGCAAGCAACTAAAATGCTACAAGAATAAGCTTTTATTTAGGCAAAAAAAGTTAAGTTCTATCCTTTGTACTGACCGTGGGTATGTGTCGGCCTGTAAAATCTGATGTTTGTACCACAAATGTCCCACTTTGGCCATTTGAAAAGGTGGCAACCCTAGACATGACTGACACTTTAGTGTAAGCAGTGATTGGCTCTCAAGCTGTCTCTGCAGAAGCACTGCCTGTAGTGGTAGAAGCATTTAAACAGGTGCAGATATTGATCATGTACACAGCTGCAGGACATGACAGACACTCAATGTGTTTTTGTACTGTAACAAGGAGTATTAACATATCTCCTTGTTCCTTGCTACACTAATAAGGAATTGTGTTTAACTGTTAAAAGGAGCTCATTGCAACCATTTAAATTATAAAAGACATTTTTCTTTTTTGCTCCTTCATGCAGTGTGGTGGAAGCCTGTGAAGCAATAAGCTTTTTTTTGGTCTTTAATTCATTTTGTGGACATCATTGTTTTTTTTTTTTTTTTTTTTTTTTGTCTTTATCTCTGGCCATTGGAGGTGCAAAATAAGAGATTGCCCAAGGCAACTGACAACCTAGCTACAGCTCTTATTCAAGAGTAGGGCTGTGACCCAGTAGATGACTGCAGGAATTGATGAGAGCCTGAGCAGCTGGCTTGGAAAGAAGGGGGCTATATGCAGAGTCCAATATGGGAGACAAACATCCTGCAAGAAGGTCTTATACAGACTAATGACTGGTGCCAAAGTCATGGTCTTATCACCCCCATCAGCAAGGGTGATGTTCCTGCAAACTACCACATCAATAGCAATACCCTAAGCACACTGTCAGTGATGAGAGATCTGGGCACACAGGTTGACAGCAACCTTAAGTTCAATCACCACGTCTCCACAGTGGTAAGAAGGGCATTTTATGTTGCTCATCTCATAAATAAGGGCATTGCCTCTGCAAAAAAGAGGTTATAATCCCCCTGTACTCTTCCCTCATCAGGCCAATAATAGAGTATAATGCTCCCTTTGGTATGTTCCTTTCCAAACACCTGCAGCAATTGGAGAGACCACAAAGGTTCTTTACAAAGAAAATTCAGGGACTTCAAGATCTGTCTTATGCGGACAGATTGAAATCATTGTCACTTTACTCTGTGTCAAAATCATTGTCACTTTACTCTGTGTCAAAAATACTGCTCAGAGGAAACTTGTACCTTGCATACAGAGCAATCTCTGACCCAGCTTTAATGGAAATGCTGCACATTCTCAAGTCAAATGGCACATGGGTCAGTCGCTCTAAAGACCTTAACCTGGTATGTGATATCGGCAGAAATTGCTTGAGAGACAGATTTGTCTCACAGAGGTTGCCACACGTTTGGAATAAGCTTTCTATTTATGTTAAGTAAAGCCCCTCACTGGCCCTATTTAAGTGTAATTTGGATGACTGGATGGGTAACTGGAAATTCACCCAGGGGGTTCCACCTGTGTCCCTCTTGGACAGGGGCAATAGGTGCTGATTTTAGTATCTGCTTAAACCAGACACCCTTGTGAACATGGGTTGAACTTGGCTAGGCTTGTAAGGGCCCTAGGGCTGTTAGCCTAGTAGCCTCCTATGATTCTATTTTAGTGGAAAAAGGCAAAAATAGAAAACACAGAGGTAGATTTCAGGAAACCGACAATGTAGTTGAACTATAAATTATCAGTCTGTTATTGATGTACCCATGACAGCTTATCCAGGGTGTAGCCACTCCTGCTGAATGCACTCATGAGTACATTCTTCTGTGCAGCACTCATCAAAGAATGTCTATAACCATCACAACTAATGCCTGCAGCATATATCTCAAGTAGCTTGCTTGCACATAAGCATACTCATTTCATGAAGTACCTCTTTTTATTGCCATAAAGGTAACAGCTGAAAAAAATTCATAATTTATTAAGTGTATAAGGGGAGCATTTAAAAAGGTGCACATGTTTTGAACATGAAGTGGTGGTGATGGCAACAATATATGCCTGTGATTACAAAATTAAAATGTGTGGGTACCGGTCTACTTGATGAAACGAAAACCTATAATCATAAACGTTATTTTCACAAGATGAAAATAAAGAAACTAAAAATCTCGAACCACATACATTTTCCCAGGGCAAGTAAACACTTGCCCAATGTGGGGAAATATGACCTTTTCCCCACTGTAGTGCAATCCCAGAGCTGGTATATATAGTTGGGGGGTGGGTTTTATTTACTCTGGCTTGTGTTCCACTGTGGCTTGGGCAAGTATTTACTTGCCCTGAGAAAAATTTGCCATTCAGTTATTTTTTTTGCTATTTTTGTTTTGTGAAAATGAAATTTGATGATATGGCACACATCAAGGCGTGTGGGGGGTAGCCCCCCACCTAGGTGGGTTTTAGATGGTATGGTGTGTTTTGGGTAGTTTTGGGTAAGTGTTTACTTGCCCTGGGAAAAAAAAACATGGTTCGAGATATTTAGTTTCTTTATTTGTGTCTTGCGAAAACAACTTTCGTGATTATGGGTTTTTGTTATATCAAAGTAGACCTGTGGGTACACCTCACTGTAAGCAGTTTTATCTTCTTCATTGCTTCTACTTTTCCTGACTGCACAGATGGAGTCAACTTCCTTCTTTGAGGGAGTGAAGCTTTGCAGCCAAAAGTGGACACCCTACAGTACTAGCAATACCATTACTATAGCTAACAAACTGTTTGAATCCATTTGAGGGTGCCTTGAATGCTAGTACTGCTAAACTCAATGATTGTTTAAGATTTGTAATTAATATATCAGCTGCTGTAAACTGCCTTTGCATTTTTTTATTTTCTGCATCTATCTTTTACCCAGTTAAATAAATTAATAAATAAAAGCATTATCAAGCCTTGAAATGCTGTTCTGCAATTTTTGGGATGTAGAAACACTGATACCATGTGAAAACAAGTGATGTAGTGTGACTATTGTTGCAGAACATAACTAGGTACTCATGCATAGTTCGTGTGCTTTTGTAGTTTTGTAAAAGTATGGACTTTATCTAGGGTATAGCTTGACAATGTGTCACCCCACATGGCCCGGAAGTGACTGCATCCTGTCTAATTGTCAGCACATGTAGTCACTCCTAACATTCATAATGCCACTTTGCCTCTATTCAAACCGAGGCAGAATAGGTATTCGCAGTAGTGACCCCAAATAATCTGCATAATCATGATTAGAAACTTTACTGTTATCTTTTGTAGAACAGTGAAGCATTTACACATACACACACACACACACACACACACACACACACACACACACACACACACACACACACACACACACACACAGATACATATCATAATATCTGTCACCTTAACAGGGCATCATCTCACTGCTGCCTATCACTGACTGGAGAAGTATCTGTGTTCTCAACCTAATCTCTTAGGTCCTACTATTAATACAGCAGTCTGTGTTCTCTAGGCTGGATAATTTTAGTTTAGTGTCTTCTCATTCCTGTTTCATCCAGAGTCAGTAATACATTCTATAGGCCTGTCTTTATAGCCTTAACTGGATACGGCACTCCAGATTTATTAGATCAAAGTGTTTGGCAAGGAGGGAAGGCATCAGGCTTTAAATGAGATCACTGACTTTTCTTTAGAAATGATTTATACAAAAAGCCTAACATACTGGCCAAATACATAGCAGCATAAAATGTACTAATTATATGCAGGCCCTTTTACTTGCAGTCAGACTCTACAGTTATAACCGTTTTTTTATTAGTAAAGGATTGCAGTGATAGTGTTGCTTGCCTACCTTTGTCTTTTTGCAATAAACAATCTTTTTATTTATTATGCTATTTTTTGCATGTATACACTGAAATAAATTATAGTTAAAACTTATTTGTAGCCTTTCAGAAAGCATTACAATAACATACATTATGAAATTAAATACTATCTGTAGCCTTTCAGAATACATTTTATCATTGACCTTTTGCGTATAGATAACATATAATTTATAATGTGTGATACTGTCTTTTTCACAAAATGAAACACTTACAGTATCTGAACGCAAGTGTTAACCAGATCTTGGTTTGCCCTATTATCTCCGCATTTCTAGTTTGGTCTCCAGTCTGAATGTGCCTTAGGTGTTAATTTGTAGGTTAAAACGTGTTAAGTAGTTGAGATAAGTCTATTTAAGTCAATTAAGTGGTCTAATGAAGAAATTTCTGGGGTTTCTGCTGCAGCATTTCCAACTTTGAGTCCATATTTTGGTTGATTTTCATTGTCCCACATAACGCTATTGTCAATCTGAATTTATTTATTCTGGTTTGTTGCGGTTTTGAAATGATTTTTTTCACAGTAAAGTAAAACATATGCCATTCTGAAAATGTTTATATATTCAGAGAGATATTATAGCAGGTGAAATCACACTTTAATACCTGAAAAAGTATAAATACAAGGTAACAGTAAAACTAATTAAACAATGCTATGGCACAGTGTCTGCTAGAATGGAAGACAAGTACTCACACAGAAACATTAAAAATGGATGAACAGCAAAGCATAAAAAATTCTAAAATTCTATTAACTTAGAAAAGCATATGTTGTATGTGTAGGGATTTTGTGAATTAGTGTTTTAAATGCTTGGTTTAAATATTGTGAGTAAGGTAATTAAAATATAATACCCATACTGTTAAATAAAAAGTCATATCAGGACACTGAGGTGTTATGTTTTGAATTTTTAATTTGAAAAAAAGATAAGTCCATTGTATAGCTGATTTACTGCTAAAATAATTACACTGCACACAACCTAACAGGCATGCCTATAGCTTAATGCTGATGCCAGTGGAAATGATTCATGTTACCCAGAATGTTGCAACTAGCAGTATACAGTTGCCCCACCATGTCCCCATTCATTATTTCATTAATTTCAAGCAGATTTGAAACCCTCCACTGAACTAAGTTACACTATCCTTCCTTCAGCACTGTATACCAATATTGCACCACTGTTCCAGTTCAGTAGTGCTTTCTGATGCCTGTCCTTAGTTGCCCCTTCTCCATTTACTACACCTATGGCTACCATTGCAACAACACTTTTTGTTCAGTTTTGTGCCACATAGCTCTACCTTTTGATATAGTACGAGTGTCATAGCCTCCCTTTCCTTCCCTTCCCTTCATCTTTTGTGCACATGTAATGCTTTGAGCCTTTCTTCACATTGTGCCTCATATTTCCCTTAATATCTTAGTAGCTTCACCCCCTTGCATCATCTTACTCCATGTGTGCTGTCCCTAACCGCAAACCTACACATTAGGGTACTGAACACCCTTTCTTTAACAGTACTACTAAACAAGACACACACACACACACACACACACACACACACACACACACACACACACACACACACACACACACACACACACGCACACACACAAACACTCAACGCAAATGCCGGAACTTTCATTTTGGCATCACTACTCATTCCCACTTACCTTACATTCAGTGTTACAACCTTTAATTCTTACTGCATTTGACAACTGGTGCAACCCACCAATTTTGGCACAAAAATGCATTTGACAAGCTATACATTCGACCAGCAGTATCATACCCATATTCCTAATATCATTTTTGAAAGAATGCACCTACATGGATGTAGTGGATTCTCTTTAGATGCTTAAATCTCTGTCATAATTTCATCTGTCTTTCTTCTAAACATCTCTTCTATGGCTTTTGGTGAAAAACACAGACAAAATTTGCGTTGTACACGTTTCTGCTTCCTCATTATATATCTTGGTGAAAAGTATATCTTCAGTTACTCAAAATGTTAATACTCCAGTTTTGCCAGTTGACTATATAATGGGATAATACATTTTTTTCTACCACCATCTCCTTTTCACATCAATATTCTGGCTGTCTTCTTTGCTGCTTTTGAATAGTGATCACAATATCAGCATACCAGGGTTACTTCTTAACTTTGTTGCTGGTATTTCTTCCTCTCAAATCTTGTATCCTTTTACATGTTATTGCTCTTTAGATGCATTATTTTGCATTTAAGCTACCATGTTTAGACCATTCCACCAACAGCTGCCAATTCCATCTTCGTTTCTTCTTCACCTTAAGTAAAGTTGCATAACACTGGGTCATTAGCAAGAAGGCATATATTTAGTTTCAATCCTTCTGCAGTGCACTTATGTAGAAACTACACTGGAAACATTCTAGTACTGACCACTTTTAGTGTTCTGCTGTTAACCATCTTTTCATCTGAGTGGTCTCCATTTGCTATGACCAGCTATGCCATTTTGTCTAGCCAGTGTTTACCCATGCTACCACATTGTGACTGACTCTAACGCTGTATAATCTGTTCACTGTATTTATAGTGCTCTTTAAATGTCTTGCTGGGATTTAAACAGTCACATAATTATATTATAAGTTTTCGCATCATACAGTAAAAATAAAATTAATGCTTTACTAATAACAATTGTTTAATCAATGTTGCTAAGTAAAATTCCAGATTGAGTACATATCTTGTTTGAAGGCTATAAAGCCAAAGTACTGATGTTAATGACCCCACTTTAAGGCAATGTGTTTGCTTTATTTTCATTGTATAGTGAAAACATTTTAATTTCCTCCACTAGAACATTAACAAAGAATTATTAGCCAACAATGGAACTATTTCTTCAGGTTTAGTCACATTTCCGCTCTGGTGTTCCAAAAGGTTCAGAATTAGCCCACTATTATTCTCATTGTTTGTTAACCATTTTATACCTAAAATAAGGGGCATTCATGGTACCTTTATGCACATGTTCTTATTTTTAACAAAGTTGCTTACTTTTCTGTATCTGTATTGCAGACAGAGTTTATAATTGTCAATAACTGGTTTGCTATTGATATATTAAAAGTTTACTCTGAAAAAAAAAAATCAGTCTATGCTATTTGGTACTCTGCACACAGCAAAATTTCTATACATTATTCATTTTTATATTTAGTCCAAATACCTGAGTGGATAAATTAGTTATCAGGTCTTCATCATACTGCAGCAAATACTCTTGAAATCTGTTATTCAGTTGAAATGTGTCCTTAAAATAAGTGACCTATTCCCTAAAACCTCAAGATTCCACAGGAAGTGGAGCTGCGAAGGGTCGCAAAAGTAGAGTTGATACAGGCTCAACTTTTGGAACCTACTTTATGAGGCTTGAGGGAGGTAGCTAAGAAGGCATCTGGTGCTCAAGGAAAAGGGAGGTCTGTATACTGGAACAAAGGGTTACTGTACAGAGAGTGGACCCCTGAGGGAGGGCTAGAGGGTGAGGTAATACAGCAGTTGGCAGTACCCAGAGCCTACTGTCTGGCACTTCTAGCCATAGCCCATGACAGGTCATATGGGTATAAAGCATACCAAGAGTTATATTATGCAGAATTTTTATTGGACTGGGATTACAAGGGATGTAACAGGGTACTGCAGGACTTGTGAGCAGTTCCAAAAGGAATGCAAGACAGGAGACAAGGCAAAAGCTCCATTGATGCCTGTGATTGAGGAGCCATTTCAGAGGGTAGCTATGGATATTGTGGGCCTTCTGAGTACCCCAAGTTCCACAGGGAAGAAGTATATCCCGGTGGCAGTAGATTATGCTACTAGATAAAAATAAACAATAAAACACAGAGAAGCTGAAATCTTTTCTCTTTACTTTATCACTCGATCTGGTACCTCAGCATATCGCCTTCAAAGGATACAAAACTGTTCACACATCCATGATTTATACACATAATAATTAACCAAAGTCCAATCATATTCATTTGTTATATTAGTTAATTGACTAATTGCTTCACCCTTTATATTACCAGTTCAGAAAGATCCCACACCAACCCAGCCAGTAATAATAAACAGTAAATACAAAATTTTCATACTATAATTCAGAAAAAATACTGCACATATATTTTTTAAAAATGTAAACAAATTTCCAAATTTAATCCTTTGGGATGAAGGGTACCATAATTTAAAATATATATGGTTTCCAAGTAATTCAGTTTACTTCTGAAATCCCCTCTAACACCCAGAGGTTGTGCCAAGACACTGAAGAACAAAGAAGTAATTCCCCCCTCATGTTTTAAACTAAAATGCTTAACCACTGGGCTTTCTAGTCTCTTGTTTCTAATGTCAGCTAGATGTTCCAATACCCTGATTCTACCCTGTCTTTTCATTTGTCTGATATATCAACAACTGTGTCAAAAGAGTCAGGGTATGGAATGGAAGGATGACTTTTTCTGCATAACAATGGATGCATCAGCCCTATATACCAATATTAATATCAGATGGGGGTTGGAAGCAGTTGAAAATAGCATGGGAGAAGGTCCACAAACCATGTATATTGTACAGTTATTGGAGTTCTGTCTTACTTACAATTATTTTTGTTATGAAGGGGAGGTATACCTAGAGAAGTGGGGCACCACTATGGGTGCTGCATATGCTCCTTCTTATGCCGTTATATATATGGGAGAGTTTGAAAGAACACACACACACACACACACACATATATATATATATATATATATATATATATATATATATATACACACACACGCACACACACACGACTAGCTATTTTAAGGAGAGGGTATTGATTTACAAACGATATATAGATGATCTATTATTTATTAGTTATTCATGGAAAATTTGAATAAGAATGCACAGGGCCTCCTTTTTAGTTGCCAGGTGGACAGGAAGGCTATTAATTTCTTGGAACTTTTATTTTATGTGGATGAAAATTTCAGGGTACAGCACAAGTTATATCATAAACCCACATCTGTTAACAATTTCTTACAGGCCTCAAGCATGCATCTTGACCATTTGATAGAATGTTTGCCTTTTGGTGAATTTAAACGGGTATGTATAAATACCTCTGATATTAGATTGAGGGAACAGAGCTTAGCGAAGGTAGAAAAGAGATTATTAAGAAGAGGATATACCAGGGGAAATCTTGAAAGAGGCAAGAGGAAGGTAGTGGGGGGGGGGGCATGTGGAAATAGGGAGAAGGAAGGATGTGAGGAAGTTTAACAATAGGGGTTTACATGAAAAAGATAAACTTTTTTATGTAACCAAATTTTGTGAATTATCTGAGGTTTTGAAAAGATGGGTGAGGGAATTATGGCCAATGATGACCTCAGATGAGAGGTTACCTGATATTTTTCCAGAAAAAGTAACTTTCTCCTATGGGTATTTCTACAATTTAAAACAATTGTTGAATAGACCTTTGGAGGGGGAACAAACTGTCTCTGGCATAGTAGGATCTTTCCCCTGTGGTAGTTGCAGTATATGTGGGAGGATACGTAATTTATTTGGCACGTATATTAATGGCTACAAATATGTAACCAGGGGAGAATTCAATTGTAGGTCCTGTGGCTTAGTTTATATTTTGGTATGTAGGTACAGCACCCCTTGTTGATATATCGGACAAATGAAAAGACAAGTTAGAATCAGGGTATTGGAAGAGTTAGAGGGGATTTCAGAAGTAAACTGAATTATTTGGAAACCATGTATATTTTAAATTATGGTACCCTTCATCCCAAAGGATTAAATTTGGAAATTTGTTTACATTTTTAAAAAATATATGTGTAGTATTCTTTCTGAATTATAGTATGCAGTTATGGTGCCCTTCATCCCAAAGGATTAAATTTGGAAATTTGTTTACATTTTTAAAAAAATATATGTGTAGTATTTTTTTTCTGAATTATAGTATGCAATTGTATTTACTGTTTATTATTATTGACTGGGGTTGGTGTGGGATCTTTCTGAACTGGTAATATAAAGGGTTAAGCAATTAATCAATTAACTAATATAACAAATGAATACGATTGGACTTTGGTTAATTGTTATGTGTATAAATCATGGATGTGTGAACAGTTTTGTATCCTTTGAAGGTGATAAGCCGAGGTACCAGATCGACTGGTGAGATAAAGATAAAAGATTTCAGCTTATCTGTGTTTTTTTGTTTATTTTGATTATGCCACTAGATACCCTGAGGTGGTGGCTTTGTCCTCCATCAAGGTGGCTCTGTACTGCATTGAAGCAGAGAAAGTGGCAAATGCTTTGTTTGAGATTTTCAGCAGTATAGGTTTCACAAGAGAAATACCGACTGACAGACCTGCTGGCTTGTCTGTGGAAGTGCTATGGGATGAAGCACCTAAAGACCAACTCCTACCATTCCTAGATGAATAGTCTTCTGGAGAGGTTAATCTCTACACTAAAGACCATGCTATGGGCATTTGCAGACCAGTTTAGGAGAGAGTGGGACAAATATTTGCTCCATCTACTGTTTGCATACAGAGAGGTACCCCAGGAATCCACAGGTTTTTCAACTTTTGAGTGATGTGACAGACCCTCTTTACCCCAGTCCAGTAATCAAGGAGCCCTAATCCAGTCCAGTAATCAAGGAGCCCTAATCCTCACCACTGAGATCTGTGAAAGGCAGTCACTAAGAACAGGAATGAATTAACACAGTATTCTCAAATGCAGTTCTGTGCATCAAACACAATTTCCTCCAAGAGCACACGAGGAGCATGCTCCACTGGGAATGGGCTGTCTGTCTCTCCAGATCCCAAACAAGGCCCACATTGGAGCACTGTGACACACACACACACACACACACACACACACACACACACACACACACACACACACACACACACACACACACACACACACGCATACACGCACACACGCACACATGCACACACACACACACTGCTACCAGCCAAATACACTAAGGCTTTTACAAAGGGTAACCAATTATACTGGTTTAAATTAATATGGATATAAATGGTAGAGTGTGACCGAAGCAGGAAGACGTTTTGGAGTGGTCACAGTGACACTGAAATAAGCACAGGTACTCTCAAGATATTGAAAGTATTCACTAAAAGACCAGCCACAGTGAACAGGTATACAAATATTTAATAATGGATAATAAAAATAGAAAACGGGAAAATACTTAATATTTAGTTATAATAAACATCAGAGTTTTTCAGTCACAGGAAATATAAATTAACACAGTTGGATAGAATCTCACATGTAGACAAAGGAATAATGCTGAACTATTCTCATGATACTTTTCCTAACTAAACTAAAGAGAAACTGTCCCTAGTTTACTTCCTTAATATCGCAAGGTAAGATGTACTGCTGAGATGCTCACTTCCACAAGTTGAGATACTCCACACACTGAACTGTACAACTAACAACTACTACTAAACTGTGATAACTGACATAGATCTTTTATATCAAATTCTAAAGAAAAACAAAAAGTATAGCAACAGCATACTGTGGCCACCAAGGAGGTTGCCACAGTATGCTGCTGGCAGAGCTCTGTCCTTCAGCTGGTTATGGAATGACATCACATCTAGTCACCTGACTCTGGCACAGTCCACATGCAGAACTCTGTTAAGATTCTGTTGCAGCATTTTTAACATAAGTAACTTGCACAAATACACTTCCAACACAAGCATCTGTACAAATCAATGTGACAGTCAAATGACACAAGACTATTTACAAAACTTCAGCCAGCAATGCTGGCATATGCCACACATGCACTGTCTTGCTTCTCCTGGTACAGCTGGAAATACCTCACAACATCACATCTCTCCTCCTCTCTTTGACTACTCAAGCTAGTTTTTCAAGTGCCGCTGGAAAAACGTTGCTTGAGAGAAATGGGCTTGGCTGGGAACACTTTAACCTATATCCTGTCTTGAGAATCCATCTGCATTGGCATTGCTGTACTCTGGACTGGCTAACACAAAGGGTCCTCCCAAAACCCCTTTAAGCTTTTGGAATGCCTGCTTGCAGGCTGGGGTCCACACTACCTTATCTGGCTTGTTTTATCTTGTCAGGTTTGTGAGAGGAGCAGCTATTATACTATCATTGGGAACTAACTTTCTATAGTACCTTGCTGTCCCCAAGAATGCCCTCATTTTCTTTTTGGTAAAAGGGCAGGCCATGGCTGAATACCTTCCACCTTAGCAGGTTCTGGCATAATCTTACCACTCCCCACAATATGTCCAAGTAGGAGACTTCTGCTATACCCACCTGACACTTATTGGGTTTAATGGTCATCCCTGCCCTTTGCAATCTGCCCAGGACCTTCCTGACATGCTGAGGCTTCATAACGTTAACATAGTACAATTTATGCCCCTGCCTCTTGCCTAGCAGGTTTATCATGTAACTGACATTACTAAGTTTTCTTACCACTTCAAAGGGCTCCTCCCAAGCTGCCTGCAGCTTATTGTGTCTGACAGGAATAAGCACCACCTGCTGTCCCACCGCATACTCTTGGACTCGAGCATCCCTGTCATACCAGACCTTTTTCTGCCATTGGGCTCTTGCCAGAGTCTCCTGGGCCAAGCTCGCTAAGCCTTGTCCTGAGGTTTAGGATATGCCACAACACACTCCTTGTAGGATTCACACTCACCCTCCCACTCATCACGAATAATATCTAATGGCCCCCTCACCCTATGCCCATACAGTAACTCAAAGGGTGAAATACCTGTGGATTCTTGGGGTACCTTCCTGTATGCAAACAGCAGATGGGGCACGTATTTGTCTCAATCCCTCCTAAACTGGTCTGCAAATGCCTGTAGCATGGTCTTTAGTGTAAAGTTTAACTCTCCACAAGACCAGTAGTCTGGGGATGGTAGGGGTAGTCTTTAGGTTTTTCACCCCACAATGCTTCCACAGACAAGCCAGCAGGTCTGACAAAAAATTGACACCCCCGTCAATCAATATTTCTCTTGGGAAACCTACCCTGCTGAAAATCTCCAACAAAGCATTTGACACCTTCTCTGTCTCAATGGAGGACAGAGCCACTGCCTCAGGGTATCTGGTAGCATAACCTACTACCACCAGGTTATACTTCTTCCCTGTGGAGCTTGGGGCTAGATGACCCACAATATCCATAGCTACTCTCTAAAATGGCTCCTCAATCACAGGCAAAGGCATCAACAGAGCTTTGGCCTTGTCTTCTGCCTTGCCTACCTTTGGTACTGCTTACAGGTCCTGCAGTATCCTGTTACATCCCTTGCAATCCCAGGATCTGGCAATACCTTACAATGTCACACCTTTATGCACATGTTCTTATTCTTAACAAAGTTGCTTACTCTTCTTTATCTGTACAGGCAGTATTACAGACCGAGTTTATGATTTTCAATAACTGGTTTGCTATTGACATAGTAAAAGTTTACTCTGAAAAAAAAATTCGGTTTATGCTATTTGGTACTCTGCACACAGCAACATTTCTATAGATTATTCATTTTTATGGTTTAACATAAGAATATTATTTAGTCCAAATACCTGAATGGATAAATTAGTTATCAGGTCTTCATCATACTGAAGCAAATACTCTTGAAATCTGTTATTCAGTTGAAATGTGTCCTTAAAATAAGTGACCTATTCCCTGAAACCTGTGCATCAGATATAAACTATGTTCTTCTTCTTTCTAAAGTTAGGATTACTTTTTACTGCATTTTGTTCCCCATGAAAATAAGAAATTTTTTCAGATATTCTTAAACAAAAACTGTCATTTCACCTCCTTAGCTGAACTTAGGGAGCACTGCTGCCTCTCACTATAAAAAAAAATAGATAACCCTACTTATTGTTCCCCTGCAGCAAAACTTAAACTCAGAATTTTCATTCCTACTTAAGGATTCATGCAGATGGTACACTTATTTTACAAAGTCCTTCTTTTGAAAAATTTATCTCCAATTTTACCCAGTCTCCTCACCAGATGCCCTCAGGAAATACCCATAGCCATAACTCCCCCAAATATCACTAGACAGCAGGAACTCAAGGCACTCTCCAAGGCCAAGAACACTGCATTGATGATTCCTGTTAATATCTCAGGATGTCAACTTAATAGGATGAAACATGAACTATTCGGTCCACTAGAAACAGTATTTAACTACAGCCTCTAAATAGGCTTCATGCTAAATCAATGGATGACTGCAACAGTTATCCATCTGCTTCAAAGTGGGTCATCCATTGACAGTTGCCAACTTATAAGTCTGACTAGCCTGATATGCAAAGTTATGAAGAAAATAATTATGGATACCCTAAATGACAACAAAGATAACCTACAAACATTGGACCTAAATCAGTTCACATTTGTCAAGGGCAGGTCTTGCATACTCAGCCTGGTGGACCTCTTCCAGAAGGTCACCAAAGCAATGGACAAGGGCAAAATGATGCATACTGCCTACCACAATCTGGTCAAGGCATTTGACACTGTACCCCACTTGGGCATTGTAGTAAAGTTCACAAAACTAGGTATAAACCCCTACATCACCCACTGGATAGCCAACTAGTTGATGGACAGTACCCAAAACTTTAGAATAGGGGAGTTTACCTTAAAAAAGCCAGTTATTAGTGGGGTGTCTCAAGGCTTACTGCTCTGGCTGCTCCTGTTGCACATTTACTCCTCCAAGGTTAAGGCTAAAAGCAAGGGCCTCTGGCTGACTAAGTTCAGCGATGTTTGCAAATTGGGTGCAGTCATTGAATCCCCCCTCTTCCCTCCAAGAAACAAATATCTGCAAAGACCACCTGACACAGACTAAAAACTGGTGCCAGAGTCATGGTCTAAAACTCAGTGCAAAAACTGTATTATAGTATCTTTTGGAAAGACAGCCACCCTAGCAAACTACTACATTGACAATACAGGCTTAAAAGTAGACTCAGTATTCAGGGATTTAGGAAAAAATGTATTCAGTGATTTGGCATTTGACCATCATGTGTCTACCGCAGTGAATAAATCATTGTATGTTGTACAAGTTATAAGCAGAGGTATGGCATCTAGATCCAAACATGCCATTGTTCTGTTGTACTTTGTTCTCACAAGACCAATCACTGAGGACAGCGCCTCCTTCAGTATATACCTGGCCAGACATATGGGCAACTGGAGCATCCATAAAGATTTCTCACTAAAAGAATACATGGTGAGGAAAACAAGTCCTCTGAAGACCACCTCAAAGACTTGGCCTTGTATATGGTCGCCTATAGGATGCTGACATGAGACCTTTGCCTGGCCTATAAAGCATCCTCTGATCCAGCCTTAATGGATCTGTAGCACATCTGTTAAACAGCATCAGGAAAAACTGATCCAGGGATCTAAACCCTCTCTGAAACATAAATAGGATGTGCTGGAGGAAAAGGTATCTGTCTGCAGAGCTCAGCAAACCTTGACTACTTGCCTATGCTTCAGGAAGTGTTTTCACTGAATCCAGTGCCACCCAGGCAAAAATAAGTCATCATACTATATTATTGCACTTGCTTTTCACTACTTAAGTGGTTGCTGCTTTTATTTTGCAAATTTCTAAGGTTTTAAAGTGCATTTTTCTAAAAATTGTCTTTTCTCCTTGGTACTTGAACTGTTTAGTCTTGTAGTCACCTTATAGAGGGGTGGTTTAGCTAGTGAATAATGTATTTGTTGTTGCATGGCACTTTAGATTCCTTTTTGCTGTGCTTTTACATTAAGATGACGAAGGTCATTCATCTTGTGTCAGAAAGTATTTGGCAGGTGTATCTGAGCTGGGAGGAGGGGCACAAAGTTTAGCTGTTTTATTTACCAGAGGGCTTAGGAGTTAAATTTCACTTTCATTTCTGCTTCTATAAATTACGCTAGTTTGCGCAGAGCTACTCACTGCAGTGTCCTGTACAGTCGCAAGCACTTGGAGAGTTAAGATTACCTATAAAACTAGTACTAGGGTTGTAACCTATAATTTATTGAAGCATTGCATGGAGTTAAGCTCAGAGCACTAACTTGTGTGTCAGATAGCACTAATACCATATCCTAGAACTATTCAACTCTTGTCCCTAACCCTGGAGACCACTCTAGGAGACCTTTGTAAAGCCTAGTCCTTAAACCCTAACAGCCCACCCTAATGCAGGTCTTGACAACATGGATATTTACAACTGTCTCCTTAGTTACCTTGGTAGACGTGGGCATCTTGAGACAATGTTGCAATTGTTCATGTACACAAACAAACTTTTAATCCTAAAAGAAACCAACACAGTATGTGAGAGATGTAAATACACAACTTCCTTAGAGGCAGAAATCTCACTTACCATCAAGAGGAAAACACATATACACACACACACACACACACACACACACACACACACACACACACACACACACACACACACACACACACACACACACACACACTTATACTGAGGTACTAAAATCAGTCTCTCCAAACCTCAAAGACCTCCTAAGTCTGCAAACAGCAATTCTTATCCTTAGAAATCTGTAAAGCACACACCATACGCAAGAGTACACCCAATGGGACTCTGAAAATAAAGCCCATAAGGCAAGCAATTAATTTACCCAGGATTCTTGTCCTAGGGGACTTCATTTTATGACACACGCATGCCCCATTCACCATACTGGACAAGGAGATGATTATGATCAATTGCTTTTCTGGAACCAGGATCCACCAAGTTACACACGCACTCAAGTCTCTGAATCACAGGTGCCAGTATGATTCTATCATAGTCCATGTGGTGTAAATGATCTGAGACTTATCTTTCTGGACTGTATTAAGAGAGACATTATTGACCTCTCTAAATATGTGCCACAGACAAGTATGTGCCTTGCCTTGAGCAGCATTGTACCTTCACCAAGGAGGTTGCCACAGTATGAACAAAAAATAGTTGACTTTAACAACTGACTTAGTTTCTGGTGTCAGTCTGGGGGGATTTAATAACTGTTAACCTGGGAGGACATGGTCATCATATCACATTGCTTTGCCAAAGATGACCTGCACCCTATGGAGTTGGGCTAAAATTTTATCCACCCTCTTAGAGGCTTTTGTTAGGCAAAGCCAAAGTGACAAACCTACCGACATACCAAATAAAACCCAAAAGAACCTAAAGGTATTACTGCTCACTGGTAGAATCCTTAACAAGAAACTCCACACCCTCTACAAGCTCTCCTCACTCAGGAAAATGTAGTCATTTGTGCCAATACCCTGGAAATGCAAGACTACAGTGCCTTCCACACATTTAGACCATCAGTTGCACAGACAGTGACTAAAAGTGCAGCTGTCTCAATCCTACATTAGCAGCAAATATACCTCAAAGCTGGTTAAACAGGGTGATGTTCGAGTTTATCCATGTACACATCACCCTAGATAAAATCCCTTATCATATCTTAGCAAGCTACAGGCCACTATCTATGACACAAGAATCCTACAACTCTTTTCTAGATCTAATAGAGGCACTCTCCAGCCAACCAAACACTATTCATGGGAGACTTTAATTACCTCTCTATAGACTGGGAAGCATAAACTGCCTCCAACTTGGAGGCACAGTGTTTCCTGGACTTTATTAACACAAATGCCCTTGATCAATTACCGTGCACTCCAACCAGAGGTTCAAATGTATTGGACCTAGTCATCACCAATGTGGAAGAGTGCTTCACCCGCCCATGTCACTACCTTACTGGTGACATCAGATCAAAAAGCTGTCTCCTTCAAAATAAAAATCAACTTGAAAAACCCAACAAAGCCTGTTAGGCAGAGTTAGGCACTATTCTAAAGCAAACTCCATCCTATTAAGTGACAATTTTTCAAAATTCAATGCCCTGCCTAACTCCGAGTTCACAATAGTGTGTGCAGAATTGTTCACACAAATGTTGTAGAAACATGTAAATAGCTGCATTGAAATAGGTGTACCTGCAAGAAGTAAGCCCAACTTCCAAAAGCAAACCACACTGGTGAATTCCTAATCTTAAAGGAGTACCGCGCCCACAGACTCAAAAAACATGTTTAAAACATCATGGCATGATGTTTCCTACACTTTAACAGCACTCTGGGATTATTTACAGGATTTTAAATTTTTTTATATGTAATTCCAGACTCTGACCACCTGGAGGCTGGCATATTGACGTGGTTTGGATAAATCAGGTTGCCATCCAGTATCCCAGAAATCATTGTTTGGCTCAAAAATCTTACATCATGCAGGCCTCAGTTTGCCTAAAGTTCCTGTCATTTCATAGATGTTGCATGCATACAAAGTACTGAGAAAAATAGAACAGTGTAAGTAACATTCCCTGCTGCTGGATGACTACTTAAAACAGAAACAGTGCAAATGCCACAGAACACACTCAAAGTGCTGTTTACTGCAACCTTTTTTCTAATTTAGTTTAAATGACATTACTTTGTGAGACAATGAATTCCAGTCCATTTACTTCTCCCCTCCCCCATAACACTTAGCTTCCCTAGCTGTCAAAGTCCTGAGGGTAATTTGACCTGGTAATTCCATTGATTGGCAGATCTCAGCAGCGTGCTTGACTCATGTAATTTAATCTTTGCTCTAGCATTTCTTTTGTTAGAGGGGACATTTTTTTTGCTGCACTATAGCTATGGCCTTACTTGACTGCAATCACATCCAGTAAGGTCTTGCACCAAGGAGCTAAAGAATAAAACATTTATACTATTAACCAGTTTAGATCTTTATTAAATTAAGTGTTAAGGTATCACTTCATGCTTCCACCTTGTTAAAAATTGAGATTTACATGTGCAAAGTGTGTTGGTATGCAGTGTTTGCCTTCATATGTTTTTACTCCACTGGTTGGTTTGCAAAAAAAAACCTTTTGCAGTGTCCCTGGAGTTGTCTTTGTACATACAAACCACATTGCTATATTTTCCCCTTCCTTTTTCTTGTGTCCAGAAGTCACTTATAACAAAGTACATTTTTTATTTTTAAATAAAGGACATCAAGGTTAACTTACCTTGAATCAGATCATGGATGCCACTGCAAAGAATCACTGTTGAAATATTTGTGCATGGACAAAATCCCTTACTAAATCTGTTTGCCAGTCTCCAGTTCAATTGGTGATATGGCTTTAATATACTGGTGTGTTTGCTCATGCCTTCCAAATATCTCCACCATTACATACCAGTTTTGCAGTGTAGTAACCACCCAACATGCACATACACCTTTAGCCATCAATATGCAACTACTCCTGTTCATGTGAGTATGTGAATTCATTTTCAGACTTAAGGTGTGGAAGCTCCACTGAATAATTCTAGGTGCTTGTTCAGGTTTCACATGGTGCTTGCTTAGAGCTACTCTCATGTTAAGCCACTATGAATATGTTGCACTGCCACCTCTGATACCAGGGTAATGCTTTAATCTTTCTATTCCCTCACTGCACACTAGCAGTATCTGGTGCAAATACAACAGAGAAGTATGCAAGCGATACACCACCTAAGCATCATTTGCCGTGCAGAATGTACAAGTATGTATACCAAATTTCTGTGTTTCCAAACATTGGTGTTACTACACTACTACTGAATAAAATGAACAGCACTCAGGCTGAGGTGGGGGAAGGACAAGGGAGCCATGACATCACATAATGGGTGGGTCTTATTATTTTAGTTAGAATCAGATGATGATTGTGGTGATGTCACTTGTGCCTGGCCTCAATGATGTCAGTAACTGGGCGACTCCAGCAAGCTTTATTCAAATGTGAGAGAATCATTTTGTAAGTGAAACCATCACAGTATGAGAAGGTAGGCTTCTGTTACAGAAGTAAGGGGAATTACAAAAATTGTAAATGCTTTATTGTTGTTGCTTTACAGAGGACAATGTAAATAGGGAGGAAAATGGCTGTGAAGTTGAGGAATACATTAGAGAAACCTGTTGTACTCCTTTAACAGGGTATATAACAAAAGCAGAAAAGTCTTGACCAAAATCAGAAAGATGAACTCTCATAATGACAAGAGCTCACTAGGAAACTAAGAGGACTACTTAAATCCAACAATGCCAGTTGCAAGAAAATGTTAACCTCTCAGGATAAAGCCAGTCACAAAGCCTTCTAAGCTCTGTCCAAAACTTCAAAGGTAACACACAACAGTGTGTTGAACTGGTAATAAATGTTACCACCTTCAATTAGCAGAGTGGTATAGCAAACCTGCTGGCTGACAAATTCAGCTCAAACATCACCCCCCCCACTTCCCTCCTGCCATCCTTGTGAAATCCATAGTAACATAATTCCCTTCAGCTATTAGCAGAGAGCAGGATATTGTGGCACTTGCTAAGGCCAAAAACACAGCTTCATTGGGGCCAGACAATACCCTAGGCTATCCAATGAATAGCTTGAAACATGACCTATCAGGACCACTTCAGTTACTTTTCATCTACCACCTCAAAACTGGCTACTTACCAAGAGAATAGAGGATGGCAATGGTTATCCCCCCTTCCCAAGGGCAGATCATCAACTGACCCTGGAAACTACAGATCGAAATGATCAACAAAGCCATTGGCAACCTACAGACACTGGACCAATCCCAGTTTGGTTTTGTCAGAGGAACATCATGCGTCATGCCTACTCAACTTTGTACATTTTTTTGAGAAGGTAACCAAGGCAATGGTTGAAGGAAAAATTATGCATGCCACCTACTTAGATCTGGCTAAGGCATTCAATACAATATCCAGCTTAGGTATTGTAGAGCAGGCATATATTCATACATAACTCGATGGGTTGCCAACTGGGTCACAGATAGGACCCAAGAAGTCAGGACTACCCCCACCAAGAGACAGGTCACCAGTGGAGTAGCACAGGACTCTGTGCTGGCCCACATCTGTATCGCATCTACCTCTTGGAGGACAAAACTTATGTGAAGGGCCTCTAGTTCAGCAAGTTCACAGACAGTTGCAAATTGGGAGCTATCATAAATTCTACCATGACACCAGCATCTGCAAGAAAGTCTAACGCAGGAAAATGACTGGTGTCAAAGCCACAGATTAAAACTCAATGCAAAGAAATACGTTATAGTGCTTTTTGGGAAAATGTCAACCCAGGCTAATTACTCCATTGATACCATTAAGAGTTGACTGAGCAGTTAGAGATCTGGGAAAAGATACAGACATTAATATGGTCTTTGATCAACATGTAGCCAAGATGGTAAGAAAATCATCCTATGTTGCCCAACGTATAAGTAAGGGTATGGCATCCAGGTCCAAGGTTCAGAGAAGTTATACTACCACTCTACTATTTTCATTTTAGACTAACATCACTGAGTACAATGCAACTTCAGCATGTACCTGATTAAGCATATGCAACAGATGGAGCCCCACAGAGGTTCCTCATCAAGAGAATCCAGGGTATTAGCACATTGTTGTATACAGATATCCTTAGAGCCCTGTCTCTATACTCTGTCTCCTACAGGTTGTTGACAGATGATCGGTGCAGGCATCCTTTGATCCTGATGGAGTTTTTGCACATTTGCAAAATGAACAACAGCAGAAACACTAGATCCAGGGATTTAAACTTTGCTTGTGATACTTGGATTAGTGGATGTTGAACCTATATGTTCATTGATTCATTTGTTAAATTTCTTACTAGTGTATCTGAATAATACTCAAATATTCTGTCTTTTTAAGTGATGGTTTGTTTTGTCCAAATAAAATGTGGAAGTTAAATAAAGGTTGTTAAATACACTAAATTCAAGAGGACATGGCAAAGCAAGAAATATTAAATACTTTGCCATGTAGTGGATACACACACACAATCGCTGTCATTTAGGTTATACTTACAGCATTAACAATTATAACAAGATGTGTACATTTCTGTTGTAAAGAAATCTGCAGATCTAATTAGTATGTAACTCAAAGAATGGGTTTTAATATCAAGCAAGATAGTTATATACTATGAGACTTATACTATTTCCACATTATTTAGGTCCATCATGAGTAAAGTCTTACTATCTGATAATTTTTGAGGTGTACCAAATAAGATGGTAGTAATTTTAGTGACACAAAGTGTCATGTGGTTGCTATTAAATCACTGATATATATTTGCTGTCTTCTGTTTGAAATTCTTTATGTGGGCTGTGGTATGTCCTGATCAATGAAGACTATCATCATCGAAGATTAAAAACAGTATGTCTATGGGAATTATATAACATCTATGCTAATTCAAATTTATCTGCTATCTTACTTCTAATATTATATGTCATTTTCAAAAATGTATTCAAGGGCAGGATTGTACCTCAGTCATGTAAATTATCTAATATCACTTTGATTTGTTTTAAAAAGGAAAACCTGATATAACACATTATAGGCCTGGAAGCTTAACATTTACATTATGCAAATGCTTTGAGAGATATTTGATACTACTGATTTAAAGTGAAAGTAAATACTTAGAAACTACAGATCTACATCAACATGGGTTTATTAAGGGTAAATCAGTATCAACTCATTTAACTGAGTTTTATGAGTAAGTATAGCAATGGACTTTGGATTGTTTTGTGGTACTATCTTTTTTAGAGCAGGTTCAAGTATTTAATTATTTAACATATCATCATAAATATGCAAAGTATCATGTGATGTGAAATTTAATTTCTTTATAATAAAATGAATAATTGGCTCACAGAAAAAAAGACAGTGTGATATTAATGGGCAATGGCTCAAAAACAAGAAAGGTATATAGGGATGTGCCATAAGGCTCCATACTAAGTCCATTACTCTTTAACATGATTTTCCCTACAATTCTTATGCAAACATTATTCTGGATGAATAAATACGCAGATGGCTGTAAAAGAATATGTTGTTACAAGTAATAAAGATTTTGAGAAAATTAATTATTATTATTATTTGTTGAAAATTAGTGAGTGAACTTTTGGTGTTGGTATTTCTTTTAATATCAAATGTTAAGCAAGGCATTTTGGACACCCTTTTGTTTAACAGGATGTTATTTTATAAAACACTATATTAGAAGAAATATTTTAATATAAGGATTTAAGCCTAATTATTAGTAAGCACTTATATTTTCTGAACATCCTGACACTGTAATAAATAAGGCACTTACACAAGTGAGCTTGTTATTAAAAAATGTAATGAGTAGAAATATGGAGAATGTGTTATCATTGATGGAGAATTATAATTTATTCCTCTAGAGATTTGAATAGGTTGGAATGGGTCCAAAGGAAATTCACTAAAAGGATACATGGCTTATTAAACCATGGTTATACTGAAAGATGTAAAAATTACTGAACTTCTTTATATTACAGATATAATAGGAGAAAATGATTCTTGCCTTTAAAGGTAAAATGAATGAGGAATTATTGTTATTATCACATTTGGAGCTATGCATAAACAATTGTTGTTTGTTTGTTTGTCTTTCAGCTTTTTCCCGGTAAGGGGTCGCCACAGCGGAACTCCGGTCCGCTAATGATTGGCAGTAGATTTTTACGAAATGCCGAGGTGCCAGCTCGACGCCCAACCTTCAATGAAGGCACGCCCATTTACGCATGCATGTCTTTCAAATGCTACCCAACTGCGGGGAGGACATGCAGACTCCACACAGAAGGCACTCCCAAGCCAAGAATCAAATGGGAGAACCTCTTGCTGTGAGGTAACAACGCTACCGCCATACCACCGCGGCATGTTAAAATATAACAGTGTAAATCACATAGTTGGTTTAAAAAGACTAAAGCTAAGACACATTTTCCTTGCAAATCTATTTGTGCTTCATGACATCATTTACTAGTAGCTTTATAAAATTCCAGTAGTATTGATCAATTTAAAAAGAATTTAGATTGCTGGCTTTGAAAGGAAGTGTTCATTCCATAATTTGGGAGTCTGTGTTCCATGAAGGCCTTGGGGGCAGAACACAGTGTACGAATTTAGGAATTTATGAACTTAAAGAAATGTATCTGTAATTTACTTACTATAAAGGGAGAATAATATTGGGCCTAGGAATGAGCATTTTGTGACTCCTAATGTAAAGGTTGCTTTAACAATGAACCTTGAACATTCTTTTCTTGAAGTAGTTTTTAAACCATGTTAGGATATTGGGACTGCATTTTAGTTTTCAGAGAAGGCTTTTGTGAGCAGTACTGTGAAATGCTCTGGTGAAGTCTATAAATTTACTGCTAGTTGGCTGTGGTTGTGCTGTTCTAGTGATTTCATATCATTCTGTCCCAATTACAAAATAAATTAATGAATAATATTACAAGAATGGTTCTACACTTAAGTGCATGATATAGAGTATGTTCTCATCGATACCAAAACAAAAACAAATGTTGTTTTTGCAGAGGAATAGTGCATTAAAACTAAAGCAATACATTTTAATTACTTTATACAGATAAGATTAGCCAGCCTTGTGAGTTCAATTATTTTTTTAACATATACTTATACTTTTGCAAATAATTTAAAGTCAGCAGTCACCCAATATACCATACTTCTGCCAAATCAAGAACCTGCACTTTTGTTTTGTATAACTAACTCTTCATTTAAGCTGGTTATGGACTATACTGTTTTATTATTATTTGTTCCTAAACATCTGTTGACTGCTAGATCTGAAATATTTTCTCTTTTTCTGTATTAAGTCCAAAACAATTATTTCTGGTATGGATTTTAGTACTAGGATCTGAGAACTGCACCTTACAGGACAGCCTCAAGTTACTGTTTTCTCATTCAATGCTTTCCCCTAACTGATTTTACATACTAATGGGTTATGCTTTTATTAATGCACCTTCACAAGCCCTTCACTGCCATTTAATTCTTGGAGTCATATTTCCCAGTAAGTATAGTGCATTTTCTCACATGTCTGGATTAGCTTTAATCCTTCATCCTTCCTCATGTTTTGTGAAGCATTTCTGCTTTCTATTGTTGCCTGTTGGCTGTCTTACCACTGTGTTTCTATTTTGACTGTACTATAAGAACCAGGTGAAGTATATTACAAATATTTGTCAGAATACTCAGTTTTAGCTGTAATCTAACCTTAGCCAAGTTTCCAACCTCTCTCTTTTCTTCTTTATTTGGGATATGTACTTTCCAAGTCTATTACTTTGACTGCTGTCCTCCATCACTGTGACTTTTCTTCTGTTTGCCAGCCACTTGCATCAAAGTCTATCATTGTTCTTATACCAGACTGGTGGCCTGGAGGTTAATGCCAAGTACTATGAAACGACAACTTCTCCTGCAGCTTTAAAGTTTCTGTCTCAGTTAGTTCTTCTTTTCTTCATCTTCTTCCAGTGTACATCTTATTCCACCTTGGAAATAGAGTACCAGTCCTTCTCTCTTCAGCTTTCTCTGTTCTTTGTAAACATCCTTGATGGAGTTAGTATATCTTGGCCTCTACCCCCTGTAGCTAAGTTTTCATTGTAACTTGTATATCAGTAACTGTCTTTAGCAATTAAATTCATTTGAATCATTTTATTATCAAAGCTCTTTGAACTGTATATCACAACCATACACTTCTTCCATTCCCTGCAGTGATTCTTTCCATTTCCTCTTGCTTATAGTTCTTCACTTGCACTGTTCCTTCTTGCCCAGTAGTGGCCATTTTCTACCCATCCTAGATTTTAGTTGAAGAAAATCACAATTATGTTATATTCTGCCAACTCCAGGGCCAAGCAGCAGCTGTGCACTTAGAAGTAACAGCCCTTCATCAGACAAGAAACTTTTTACAGTGTAGATTCATACTGGAATTATTTCACCTCTATTAATGGGGACCCACCAACTCAACAAGATAAACAATATATATTGTAATCTGCTTATAGAACTACATCTTCCATTGTCTGGAGACTTTATACATGGAAATTTTTACATAGATCTTTTTATACACCTTTGATAATGAATAAAATAAATAATAAAGATAATCTATGTAAGAGATGTAATGTAGAAATTAATGCTGACTGGGCTCATATGTTTTATGACTGTATGAAGTTGAAAGAATACTGGAAGTCAATTAATGAATTTTTGCAGGCTCTTTTTACAGATCATTTCATTATTTCTAAGTCTCTTATAATATTCAACACACCTGTACCTCAATGTGTTAAAAAGATTAAGCTTCCCTTGTTATGGTCTATCTTAGCAGTGGCCAGGAAAATAATAACTAGAAATTAGATTTCAGATACACCTCCTTCATTCAATGAATTTAAAAATGTTATGAATATAATGTGCCATATGGAAATAAGCACAATTAGAACGAGAACAACTAGAAAAACATCATATTATATTGTATGGGATAATTTACAAAATTTGTTAAAAAAATTCTAATTTCAATAGCACGGTATTTTAGTTTAATTAATTGATCTGATTGTAGTGGATGTCTTTGTAAATACTTTAGTTGTTTTGTTGAATATTATAATAATACCTATTTTTAATTACTTGTATAAAATTGTTATGATATTTCTCTTATATGTTAAAACAATAAACCTGTTTTGAAAAAAAAAGAAGTAACAGCCCTATATACTATGTTACAAGTTATGTTATGACATTGCAAGCATGAGAAAAGGTTATATAGTAATCAAAATATTTTTGCAAAGATTTGTAAGAGAACAAAAATAGTTTGTTTCACAAGATTTGCATGTTAATGAATCACAAGAAGAAAGAAAATATACCATATAAATACATTAAAATGCATAAGCAGAGTGCAGTAGGAGGTATGGATAGCAGTGAGAACATATATTGCTCATTTCATGGCAAAACATTAATTTTAAACTAGATACTATAGCAGAATATAATATTTTATTGGAATCTGCATGTAAAATACTGAATGTGCCAGATACTGTGTGCAACTCTGCATGTACTCTGCTGACAATTATAAAATTAACCCTGTGGGTTAGAAGTTATTTACTTGTGAAAATAAGCACATGCTTTAAGTTAGAAAATGCAGTAAGTCATTGTGAATGTTTCTAATACCAACTCGTATATTTCCATAAATACCAGTACAACCAATTATCATGGGCAGTTCCAGAAAGTTTTTACTAATGCTAGTAAGAATGCAGTTATATGTACATTACTGGGGATTAAACAAACAAGTACAAACTCAAGAATGTAAGCAATTTAAACAAGAAGCTGCATATTCTAGTGACATTTTGCAGAAACACAACTTTATTTACTGGATTATGCTGTTACCAGGGGAGTATCATATCAAAATTTGCACTATGAATAATTCACACAATAAGGAGTATACCTGTAGTTCTGAGAGAAAGAGAACAGAGCATGAATTAAAAGAGAATGAACTGTGTTTATAAGATTGTTATATACAAAAAGCTGTTAGAATGGGTTAATATCATACTTAAGCTGTGAAATAAGATAAACTTTGGATCTGCATAGACCTCCAAAACATAACATGGGCTAGACTCACGGTAGATTACTGAAAAAATTGTTTCACCTATACATGTCAGATTTTGTGCGTGTCCGTGTGTGTGTGTGTGTGTGTTTGAGATGCTAATCGAAGCTTTTGGCACTTTATATTGGCTAAGTTTAGCCCTAAGCCGTGTACTTTCAACACTCTGGGTAGGTACAGATTTCTTATATTGCTCTTTGGTATTTCTTCACATTAGAGTTATTCTTAAGAACTGTTGTAGAAATATAAGAAGATCTGGATAGCATGGTCAGTGTGCTTGTCTAGGGACCTAGCAAGAGTGTGATAAAAGCCTAATAAAACTGACATGCTAAGGCAGGAAGATCTGAAGCTCAATAAGAGCAAATAATAACAATTTGTGATTAAAATATGGGAATAATCTTATGATGCCAGAAGATCTAAAAGCAGAATTGGAAAAAAAAAAACTTAAACTTTACTTAATATTCAGAAACCATGAGACAAATCAATTCTTAGGAGATTTCTTGGAATGGTGAAAGTGTCAAAGTTTGTGCCCAACTTATCAGATAGTGTGGTGCCAGTGGCATTGGAAAAACTGTTAGAGCATGATGTGCACTGGCTTTAGTCAACAGGACAAGATAGCTATGTGGTACTGAAGTGGCTTGATTACAGATGCTCATAACTTAAGTTTCATGATATGTCACAACCAGCTGTGTTTCATGTAGAGGAGTGTAAATAGGGATTAGGTACAGTTTTACTGTAAGAAAGCAAACCAGGAGAGTATAAGAACATAGGAACAGTACTAGGCAAGATACCACACCACAGGGACAATAAGATGCCCAGCCATATACAGCTTTAACTAGACACATGTAAATGTTGTTGATACCCTTTTCAAGTACTTAATGGTACTCGCTTTCCAAATCTGGCAGGGCTGTATACGATAATACCAGTGTAAATTTGTGTCAACCAATCCAATCATCGTGGCTTGCTTTAAAGATACCCAAAGTAGTACATTGTATGATCTGTTGTGATATCTTATTCCATATGTTGTGAATTCATTGAATTAGGAACCTATCCCTTCAGTGATTCTTGCACATTTTTCTGAAATAATCAAAATTTCCTTCTGCATTCAAAAAGTAAGTGACTGGTTCGTATGAAAGACTTTTACTTTGTTTTGTTGTGCTGTGGTTTGTTTCATCAGTATGATTCTTTAATTTCTAATTTATTACCTTTTTGGTTTGGTGCTTTTTTGCATTTCACTATCCATTTTATGTGTTTTTCAAATAATTTTGAAATTCTTTTCTTGCTAGTTTCATCAAGGACCTTCATTCATTTTAAATATAAAATTGTAGTCAGTAGTCTAGCTATAGAATTATTAGTTGCAGTGTTTCTTTTCATTATTTCAAACTGTTGGTGTGAGCATGGATGTGAAGAATATGCTTCACAACTGTTTGAAGAGCATACTAACAGGGCTTTGCTTCACTGATCATAAATGTAAAATTAAAAAAGTACTTCTTGATCCCACTCTGACCCCATATGAAATTCAGATTCTTTTAGCTGTAGCATAAATCTACAAACAAGTGGCGTAACATGAACATCTGGGAGTCCGTGTTGGATGTGTCTATTTATTTTGATAACATGACAACAGACACCGAAGCATGCAAGAATCACTTAATATTACAGAGGCAATCTCACTTTATGTTTCACATATTTATGATTTTTTGCCTAGACTTCTCAATAAGTATATATATATATATATATATATATATATATATATATATATATATATATATACACATATATATCTTTCTAATTTCAAGATGATTAGTCATTCTGCAAGCTAGATGTTAAGAAATGGCAAACTCTTTGGATTTTCATAGGTTAATATGTAAATACTAGGCTATCAGTCTACAGACTATTACGAGCGTAGCCAGAGGTCAGAATCAAACCTTGTGCCTTATATCTGTGAGGTAAAGATCTTAACTATTATGCTAACTCTGCTACCCTTATTTTATTTTTGATACATAGATGACCTTTAAATATTATCAAGACTGGCTGTCTCATAAGAAATAACAGCAACAAGGAGCTTGTAAATTCTTACTCCCTAAATGTCATACAACCACTGAAAGGTATGGATAGTCTTAGTTCCACATCTAGTGTGTCATTGTGCAGTGACTAGTACCTTTGCAGTTTCACTGGAAATGTTCTGCTCATGGTAGAAAAAGACTGCCAGGTATGTACTACTTGCACCTGATAAAATGCGGTACAGTAACTTTTGTAGAGATAAAATAAGTATTTTAACTGTTATCTCAATAATGAAATAGTAATAATAAATAAAAAAAATGAGAGATCTGGGCACTTCATCTGCCAAAGCCCTTTGGTATTGGCTTTTACTTCACAGAAGTAGATCCCAAACAGGAGACATCCCAGCACAGAACCCTGGGGTACTCCACTGGTGACTGGTCTCTTTGTGGAGGTAACTTACCCTATTTTGATTATCATGTCTTATCCGTGAGCCAGCTGGCAATCAGTTGGGTGACACAGGGGTTTATTCCCAGTTTATTTAGACTTTCTACTATGCCTTAGTGGGGAATTCTGTCCAAACCTTTTGGCCAAGTTGAGATATGCGGTGCTTACTGTTTTGCCTTCATCCATTGCATTGGTGACCTTTTCAAAAAAATCCTCCATTCACTTTGTACAAAACCTGTATGGAGGATGAGACTAAACAGTGTTGATAGCGGTGTGACTAAATTGTACTTAATAGCATGAAGTACAGTTTAGTCACACCACTAGCAACACTGTTCATGCTATTTAAGGTGCATCCAGGGATATTGTCAGGATCCATCAATGCAATATTTTTAGCTTTTGATAGCACTTTTAGGATTTGATCTTATTTGTTAGCTGGAGGTGAATGTACTTCAGCTATATCTTTAGGGACAGATGAAGGGGAGAGAGAGGTAAAGTTAGAGCTAAATTTATCAGCTGTAGGTAGGATATATCTTCAGCTTCAGTGTAGGTAACATTGTTCACAATCGGCTCAGTGCATTGATGCTTTGTGCTTTTGAGATTACGAACATAACTAAAAAATTGCCTTGTGATTGTCTTTGGCTTGGCTGACTGTTCTAGCCTCAGACTTGGCTTTGGTGGATTTTATTAAGCTCCTGTGTTGCTTGTTTATTTCAGTCACAAGGGCTCTAGAATTCTGGGAATTACTCTGCTTATGTTTGGTCAAAATTATTATTTTTTTATTATAAAGCTTAATATGGTTCAACCATATGGGTTTGTTTCTGGGGTTTGCCCTGCACTTACGCCTATGTGGTGCAACTGCATTTATGCAGCTGTTTACATAATAGTGTAGTGTGACAGGGTATATTTCTGCATGTTCAGTGGCATTAACTGGGTTTGGTGTGGATTTGAAGCTTGCCAGTATATCACTTAGGGGTAGGTAGCTTATCTTGAAATTTCTAAAGGTACCTTGGGTGGAAGGGATCTCTGGTTTCAGTTTTATTTTGAAGGATTTATGGTCAGACCTAACAAGTTTGAAGATATGCAAGGGACTGTGCAAGATGCTCCCATATTAGTAAGAATAAGATCCAAAATGTTATTCCCCCTAGAGAGGGTATGCTGACTAATTAATTATTCCAGAATATTTGTATTGACAAAGCCTAGGAATCTCTCTGTTTGTGCTCTAGTGGTGTTGTAGGTTTCCCAGTTTATAGTTGGATAGTTTAGATCACCTAGGAAAATGGTATTGGGTTTAATACTGAGTAATATTGTGGCTTTCTTGTGCCATAGAGGGAGTTCTATAGATAGCTAATATATGGTATGGGACCTTTATGATGGTTATTTGGATATGAAGAAGCTCTAGTGCATCATGCTGCTTTAACAGCCTTGATGTGAGTCTCTTCTGGACATAGATTGAGACACCTCCATCATTGAGACCCTTCCTGCATAGTAGCTGGTCTAAACATGTGGAAGGTGTTATAGCCCTGCACAACTGGAGTGGTCTCCACTATTTTAAACCATGTCAAAGTCACTACACAGATGTCAATGCCCTCCAGGGTGAGAAGGGCTTGTAGGGAATGGAGTTTCTTGTTCATCATCCTAGCATTGATCAGTAACACCTTTATATTTTTCTTTGCTTGTTTTGTTATGTTGGTAGGTTTATCAGGTTTGCATTGCCTAAAAAAGGCACTATGGTGTTGGACAATGTGTTTGCCAATAACTGAAATCCTAGAGGGGACAGATGCAGTCCATCCCTGGTGAAGCAGTGTGGTCTGCAGATTATATCCTCCCAGGCTGGTAAATATTTGGACTCCCTTTGAATGAAACCTAAAAATAAGCCAGTTATTGAAGTCAATTATTTTTGCTCACATTGCAGCATTATCCTTGGAGATAGTAAAATGTTGTTCAGTGCTGGACTCATACCTGTCTTGGACACATAATCAAAGAACTCCATCATGTCTTTTTTCATATAGTTCACTGAGGTACATCTCAAGTCATTGACACTGGTGTGAACTATGACAGAGTCATACTGGTACTTGTTTAAGGACTTGAGTGCATGCATAATGTGATGGATCCTGGCACCAGACAAGTAAGTAACTGTCACTCTTTCCTTGCTCAGCCTGGCACATTTGTATGTCTTACACTGGCGTGACATTCAACAAGAATGTCTGGTTGGGTTTTTGCCTGCATTACAGGCTCGGCATCTGTGAGTTTTGGAATTCCTTGTGCTATGTGAGGAAGTAGGCTTAATTTGCTGAGTGTGCTTTTTGCTTGTGTTGTGTTTTGGAGGTCTTTGAGATTTAGTCAAGTTACTGTTTAGCATCTCAGCGTATGATGGATTATGTGTATTGTGATGACTTTGGAGAGGTGTGATGTGTGGTGTACTGGTGACAATGTTGGTGTCTGAGTTTACTGTGTGTGAGATTTTTGACTCCAGCGATATTATTTATGTACATGTCACAGACTGTGTTATGGTGTTTGAGTAATAGATGATCTTCAGACAGCATGAAGCAATTCTTACAGTGTCTCATGATACCCATCTCAATCAGGCTGGCTAGAGAAGTTTTGGGAAAGTAGAAACAGCAAACTACATCCCTGGGCAATCGTGTGAGGTTTCTGCAGTTAATAAAATGGATCCAAGCAGAACGTAAAGTAAATCCTTTTTTGTGTACAAAAATACAGTTTAGTACATACAGGTGGCACACTCCATTATCATGCACTTTCGTCCTGAATAACCTCAGGACTTCATCAGAACAAAATGGTGATCTGTGTCTCATTTAAATACTATATGACTGTCACATGATAAGGAATGCATTAGTTAATGCTATCTTAAAGACTTAGCACCTTCCACATAAAACATAACATTAGTGAGCTAGTGAGTAAAGTGAATAAATTGTTATAGGTGAATAAAATTTATATATAAATGTTGGTGTTTCAGTTTACTGTGTGTGAGATTCTTGACTCCATTGATATTGTGTATGTACGTGTCACACACTGTGTTTTGCTGTTTGAGTAATAGATCTTCAGACAGCAGGAAACAGTTCTTACACTGTCTCAAGAATCAAGATATCCATCTCAGTTGGGCTGGTTAGAGAAGTTGTGGGAAAGTGCTGGTCCTTGATACTGACAGGAATGGCTCTGGGGATATGGGTAACTATAACTGCTTGGAGTTAGGTTTTAGAATAATGTTTGGGTGGACTTGCTACTGAGTATTTAAAGTTCGATAGAATGCAAATAGCCTGGAAACCTTCTGCCATCAACAAGAACCAGTAAAATTATTATAGTAAAGAATCTCACTAATTTAATACTAATTATACTAAAAAAACCTCTAATTTCATACTAAAATCTGTGCAAGCAGTATCAGTACACTCATTATTAAGCAATATGATCAAAGGTCTTTTAGCCTGGTTAGTAGTTTTAAGGGGAGAGACTTTGCAAAATTAAATGTGTATATATGAATCATGCCTATAATCAGCATGATTGTGTTTGTTTTTAGTAGTTTTAGTTATGATTTTAGCTACGTAATTGGTAATTTAGTAAGAATGGTAATCTTATCAGTGTTTGGTCATGCACCATGGCAAAGCAAAGAGGAAAAAATAACACTTGTATACAATGTATATACAATACGAAGGGTGCTTACATCACTATTATTTCAACACAAATAAAGTATACTCAAATTAAAAAATAAAGCAACCAAGGATGTGAACGCTCTGTTTTCCTTATACCGCTTGCTTGTCTAATAGGATTTCATACTACATAGTGTTTAGAGTGCAAATTTACTCATTATTACATTTTGAATTTCTAATATCTAGTTCTACCACATGATTTTAGAAGTTACACAAAAGATAGTATATAGGAATAAGATGCTAAGTGAAAGATACAGAGATGTAGAAAAGTTAAGGTAGAAGAAGGACATTGAATTGTTAAGAAGAACTGAATGTGAGGTGCATTTTAAAATAAGCAGAGAATAAGCTAAAATGTTCAAATCATCCTGTTGTGGGCATTATACTGTTGCATAAGACTGTTCCAGTGAGAGAGACGGCCCATCAGCAGTCTGCTTACAGACAAACTAAGAATGCATGTTTTGAGGGAGAGGAGGAGAAGAAGAATAGGGGTCTTAACAATGATGACAGAAAATAAGTAGGCCAGACATTTTAAGAAACAGACATCTTCAAAATACTGAGCTCGTGGTAAGTTTGTTTTCTAGCAAGCCAGGATCTTTCTTCCTAATGGTGGTTGATAGTTTAGTTATATTCTAAGTAAAATGATAATGAAATGAATGTACATGTTTTGTTTTCCAGAATCTGAATGTGAAATCTGGTGCACACCACAGAGTGAGCTAAGAGAGGTAGACTGTACCTTGAAGGTAAGTGAGGTATATTTTCTTAGTAATTCATACAGCAACTGAAACATTATAATAATTTCTCATCAAAATGTCTCATTTCTGAATATTTTTACTGTCCACCACCATTCATTAAAATATAAAATGTCAGACCACAGTTTAGCTATGCCTTTTCTGTATTACACTGCAAAATGTGTATGTGTGTGTATATATACTGTGTATACTGTATGTATATATATATATATATATATATATATGTGTGTGTGTGTATATATATATATATATATATATGTGTGTGTGTGTGTGTGTGTGTGTGTGTGTGTATATATATATATATATATATATATATATATATATATACACACATACACGCATATATATGTGTGTGTGTATATATATATATATATATATATCTATGTGTGTGTGTGTGTAGCGTGCATGCATGTATGTGTATGTTTTGCAGTTTATCAATATTCTAAGCCTCTTCATGTATTCCTGAAGAACCTCAGTAGCACTGTGTATGCACCATTCCGCAGTACTAGCACAAATCTCTTTTTTTGGGTCTAGACCATGGTATCACATCATATTGAGAATGAGTCCACCAAGGACACCCCATATACTATGCAGGAGTATCCAGTCTCTATAAAGAATGCTGTACTGTACATGACTAATGAGATTCCAAAACTTCCTATATATCCTATTACCTATGCATGACAATGCCCAACTCTGATGAGCATGCCACACAACCCCAGATGATCCCAAAATGTACCTTACCTGACAATATCACCTGTATGAAGGCCATTATACTTCATGCATGACAGGTAAAGTTCCATCATGCATGCAGTATTTAAAGTTCTGTCATGCATGCAGTATTAGGGCTGCCATGCAATGGCTCACATGCTGTAGTGTTGGGCTACCAACCTGGTGTGCAAATTCATCCTCAGAACTATATTTTAGTCATCCCTACTACTCATATGGAATAACTCATATAATACCACTACCCCACATGCATGTGAATATTGGCCAAGACAGCCAGACACATCCCTTGCCTCAGAACACCTCTATATGTATGCTGTTAGTGTTGCAGGAGCTGCATGGCTTTTCCACCCTTGTAATGTTTGTAGTTAGATTTGTGGCATTCATGTAGAGCTACACCTACTCCACAGCTGTCTCTTCAAATTAATAGGCAATGCCATTACTCTGAGACCTCACATTGCTCTTCAACTCCAAAGTGAAACTTTTTAAGTATTTTTGGCATGACATACCCAAGAATGATTATGCATCTGCTCATAGATCCCCAAGGTTCCTCATTAGTTTAGGTGGCTTGGGGAATCTTAGAACCCTTTAATAGAATCAGATACCATGTAAATTCTTCAGGTTGCATACTGTCCCAAACATAAATATGTTTAAAATCCTACTGTAGCTGCAAAGCTAGTTAAAGGTTCATATACTTATAGGTAGTTACTAGGCATGCAATTTAAGAGACTAATGAGAATCCTAATTCAATTTTCCCAGTTACCGTAGGGCACTGTTTAAGTGATTTATTTAGTCACATAGTAGGCAGACTGAGGCAGAGAAAGTCAAACTCGACCACAGATAACAGGTTATTAACCACTCATTGCTTTACTCCTCTGTACTAACTCATGGACTCTGCATAAATATGAAACTAGCATGTGCTAACCACAAAAGGTAGTAAAAAACATGGAGCTTATAGAAAAGCTGTCAGAAACTGGAAATACATGAAAAAAGGTTAAGTGACAAAGGGAATGGTAATGGGTAACAAAGTACTGGGGTCAGAGAAAGAATTGGTAGAGAACTGAATGGATGGTAAGGATCAGGGGTATAGCCAAATAATTTAATTTTGTACTCATTTGCTGTTATTGCTGCCTCCAACCCATCTGGCAGTTAAACATTTGACATGTTACCTACCCAGCACTTAATAAATGTTTGCATCATTTTCCATCTAAAATGATTAAATATATATTTTTTTCAATTTATGTAACTCTTATTGGTGACATTAATTTAGACAGTTGTGGCCTAAAAAGCCATGGTGTCTCTAAGTAATACCTAGAAAATTGTACTCAGTAGAGTACAGAGTATGTCTAGCTACGCCATTGGTAAGTATAAATAACTGACTTAATAGCATTAAAGAATTACATTTTCATGACATTAGTGAAAAGAGAGAGAGAGAGGAGGAAAGGAGGAACTGACTGATGTTAAACCTGGACCAGATAACAGTGTTTGAGGATGTAACAATTTAAACATGGAGAGACTGGGAAGCTATACATTTTCTGAAGGGTTAAATAATTAAAGGCACAAGCTACGACAGTACTGGAGGGATGCAATCTAAATTTTGGAGATAAAGAGAGTTGTGCCATGTATTCTTTTGCACATAGCACACAGCAGTAACTGTTGCAAAGAAGGAATGATGGTAAATTAGAAAAAAAAAGTATAGCAGTGACCTAGTTTAACAGTAGCAGTGGTGGTATATTTTGGCCAAAAACTGTGTTCGTTTAACTACTGTAAAGATTTCTTTATGGCGGTATGTTTGCATGAGTCAGGAAATGATCATTTTCATAAAAGTTATTTTAATAACTTTGAAGGCAACTACATTTGCACAGAAGAAACAGTGGAACTTGCTATCTCACAAAAAATGTGATGCTTTTCTAGAGTTGAAAGTCAAAAAGCAAAAAATGATTGATGAAGAAAAAAAGATTGTTAATACAAGGGGAATACTTACAAGAAAGGTTTAAAGGTTAGAAGCCAAACACAATCAACACCTATTTTGTAGTAATTTGTGGGACTGTGTGCTAAAGTTAATAGAAGGGGAAAATGAAGGAATGACCTTTGCTGGCTGACTTTGGGACTGAGGTACCTAGTAGAGGGAGTGCTGCGAAGCCTTCAGAAATCTTGAGAAATGAGGTTTGCAAGCTTCTTTTGCACAAGAAGTTACCTATTATGTCAAAGCCAAAATAGATATGACCATCACACTCATAAAAAGTTTTAAACAGTTTTATCATACATGAATCAGGCTGAGCTGAGAAAATGCAATGAAATGAAGGCAGAAAGTTACTATAATATCAGTTGATAGTGAAGCTCTGAGCAGACAATAGAAACAGGGTTTCAGTGACTTCTAGCAGTGGGATCCTTTTAGCATCAAAGAAAATGGATTCACTGATGGGGAAAATGATTGAAACAATGAGTGTGAAAGGGCATATATGAAGAAAACATCAGAAGACAAAAACCTATGGAACAATAGTAGTAGATGTTTTAGCAGAAAATTCAGGATGGGTAAAGGTAGAAAATTTGAAAAGTCAGTCGATTACCTTTCCGAACTGCAAATTTAGAGGAAAAAGACATCTCATACTCAGTTTGTTAGCTATTATACAGATGCAGAGAAGTTGTTTTTACTTGTTTTTTAAAGATGCTTATTCACATTATGCAAGTGTTTCTATGTTGCATTCATTTCATAACTGCTTAAATAATATAAAGTATATTAACATCAAAATGCATAGTTAACTGCAGTATATCTGATTTTTTTTAGCATATACATTGCAAAAAAACTGTTTGCAGGAATATATTAGTTTAGTGCTGCTTTTGTATTGTCTTGCAGTTCATGTATTATGTGATTAATTTTTTAAACAAAAGTAGGAACAGTATTGAGGCACAAGAAAAGTTGCCTGTTTCTTTGTAGTAGAAAGTTGTAGATAAAATAATATGAAATTGGGGGAGGGGATCTGAGTCAATGACTCACATTTTTTTAATTTCATATTCCAACTACTGCTTAACTAGGATCCTGTTTGACTATACAAATTATAAGGTTGGGATGTCTGCGTCAATTCAGAGCTAGATGTCATACAGAGAAAATTCTACAATTTGAAGAGTTATCTCAGTTATTAATTGTGGACTCTCAACATTTAATTGTGCCTCTCATATTTCCATTTCTGGGAGCCCTGCTGACTTATTCCAGATTTCATCCCCCTCAGATAAGGTAAGCTCACTTCAGGCCAGCTACAGCTTTGTAGCTCCAAATGCCAAAGTTCATTTTAATTGTATCTTAGAAACTTCTTCATATGGCAGTTAAGCATTATAATTTTGTTGCATGCATTTGTAAGTGCATTTAACAAGATGCTGCCTGGAAGGTAATGTGACATGGATGCGGAGAATAAGAACACACACCAATAAATGGCAAACTAGATTATTAAATTTTATAACCACATTAAGTGTATTTTGTTGATAATTACCAGGGGAATTATTTAAGTAATCCTCAACTGTGTAAAAATGTACTGTACAGCCACCTCCAGCGACTCTTTTGTAGCTCATTAGCAATTCTTTTAATGAGCTTTTTCCAGATACAGTATAGATATTAATGTAACAGACAAGTGACAGATTGTTTGCCTTTAATTATTTCCTTGTTTCAAACCCATTACAAAGCAATTAGAAATCTGACAGCACATTCACTCTGCATTACTGATCACCTAAAGTGATGAGGAATGAGATGTGATGAATATTAATTGTATCTTTTCATATGATTATCATAAATTATTACCTTGTCTCTTATGCCACATGAAGTAAAAATGAAAAAAAAAAACTGCACTTGCAAGTGGTAATTTGGAAGATTATTGCTTTGTGCTTATTTCTGTCGTAATCTACTGTATCTTCCTGTTTGACTACCCACTAAGACATCTAGCTGTCTGTTTTGTTTTGCTAATCCTTTCTACATTTGTTGATAAGATTCACAAATGTTTGTGCACAATTACTTTATGTATTATTCTTTTTTTGTTGTTAAAAAGTATCAAATATATATGTGTAAATCATTAACTTATGGAGTCCAGATCTTCCTTCATAACTACAGACTATACTTATACAATATGCTACAGAATATAGTGCAGTCAGGTTATTATGTTTAGGGCTGTACACAAAGTGCTGCTGAGATCTGGGTAGATTTAAGTATGTGTGATATAGTTGTAATGCATAATGCCATATCTGATTATAATAATACAGGACTGGCTTCAATTGTTTTGTTTTTTTTCACAGCAAAAAAAAAAAAAAATCGAGTAAGAAGACAAATAAAACTACACCATAAAATGCACATTTTATGACTGTCTACAGTTCACAAATTTTTCACTGGTTAAAAAGTGAAGCCCACTCTATTATATATTAATTAAAAAAGATAGCTATACAAATAACTCACTCACTTATGATCAGCAAGACATAATGCTGAGATGCAATATATTTTGATTGCTATTTAGAGAAATGTCTTTTATGGAGATACCTTTGTGTTTGTGTGGAAAATCCTATCTACAACAACACAAAAATCACAGTTATGACTTCAGCTGCAGAGAATGTTAAGGCTTCTATTTAGTAACATCTTGCACCCTGTTGCCTTAATGTTTATGAAAAGAATGATATCAGATTTTTTAGACATTTTTGGCTCCTTTCCACATTCCAAATATACCAGCAGTCATTAATGTAAAACATTATTCTTACCTCCTGGGAAGCGTAATCTAAAATGCCTGCACAATTGGAGTTGTACTTACATTTGGCAGTGGTCTGATGTATAAACAAATACATAATTAACAGCTCAGCCCTTGGTCATTTACATGCTGTTAAGTTATGACACAACATAATAAAGGCCCCCACCCTGTATCAAATCATTAAACAGAACAGCTTGAAATTTAATGTGACTTCACTGTTTTAAGTGTTCATTTTGAAGCTCTGATGTGAACTATTTGCAGAACTGGATGACAGTCAGTTATGTATGGAATCTTATTTGAATGAATGGATATTTTCAGAACCTGGTGTTACTGAAGGTGAAGTGATAGTGCACTTGTAACTACATGTGAACTAAATCTTTTGTCCTCTTTAAGTTACATAAATGTCAGCAGTGCAGGTTCTGTGTTGGGTTGGATTTAAGCTAAGCTTTCTACCTGTCACTAATAGTGACAGAAATGCCTGTATACTGAAGTAAGAGTTTGTCATCCCCCACACTGTGTACTGATCAATATAAGCTGTATAATTATATTAAAACACGTAGTGCTAGATCACAAACCACTCACCCGAGGAAAAAATAATCTAAGAGGTAAATATGAAGTCCGTAGGAATTAAGCTAAGGAAAACAAAGAAAAATTAGCACCTGTTTGTATTTATCATCCTAGGTTCAACCAAATAACTGTGGTGTGTATGAAAGAGATGCGGCTAATACTGCCAGGATAGCCTTTCTCTTATAGTAATAAATGTTAGGGAGACCTCATCTAAGATATCCTATGCAGTTCTTTAATCTGTTCATAGAGATAGAAAAGAAGGTGCTGAACAACATTTTATGAGCATAGTACCCAGTCAGAGGGCAGTGGAAGATGTGGAAATGAAGAATGAGAAGCCAAATGAGGATGTAAGTGACAGTATGAGAGATATGGACAGTTTATTCTATTTGTTTATTAAATGTATTTATTTTTAATTGTTAAGTGGGGTTGAATACTGATCCAAATGAACCTTTCTCACATTCATTCCACGGTTAATTTATTATTCATTCTCTGATAACTGCTGAATCTTATTTACAAGAGCCAAACCCTATCCTGTCAGTGAATAAATGTAAGGCAGACAGCAGTCCATTACAAGTTGGTGATGTGTGCACACTCAAACCTGAACGCATTGACATACACATACCCCCCCCCCCCCCACACACACACACACCATGCACTTTGGCAATGAAAGGATATGGAGTTGTTTTTGAGCTGGTAGGTGGTGCAGAGGGCTATGGTTGTGAGCTGTAGTTCCTGTGCTACAAGGTTTGATTCCCTCAGCCCTCATTTGCCTACTATGTGACTTTCAGCAAATCACATAACTAGACATTGCTCCCAGGTAGCCCCTGGAAAGGGACTGTGTGTGTCCAGTGTGCTTACATGGTTAACAAACGGATATTATCTCTGCTCACTCTCTGTGTGGTGTTTGCATGTCCTCCCAGAAACATGCTGGGCAATTGGCTGCTATAAAATAACCTTAATTATTGCATTTTAACCCTGCTTTTGTGGCCTGAGTTGTAGCTGAAATGGGCGAGTCCATGATGACTCAAGAAATCACATTGCTTGACTTGCAGAAGACTCCTCTTCTAGAGCCGGGAAGGCTGGGTGATGAAGCTATCACTCCATTATAGTTATATATTTGTTGATGCAGGTTTAGATCTCTGGTGCTGGTGTTAGCTGCATTATTGGACTTGATTGGCTGGTGTTAGCTGCATTATTGGACTTGATTGGCTGGTGTTAGTTGCATTATTGGACTTGATTGAGAAAAAGGAGGTCAAGGAGAATGAGATCTCTAGTGGCACAAATCACCTCTCAGGACTCTGTAAGACACAGTATATAGAGACAAGACTTTCTGTTTCTCCTGATAACTAACGTTCTTGAAATCAGAGATCTTTCTGGCTGGGATCTTCTAGGGCTTTTTGACTTTTTTTTTTAAGTGTGTCTAGTGTGGAACACTCCAAAGGGTGCATTATATTCTGTAATGTGTCTGACCAGGGCTGAATGCAGGCTGATTATAAGGAAAGATCACTTAAGTGGATTTGGAAAAGATGCTTTTGACAATTAGTTGAGAGGAATAGAGAAATTTCTTGACTGCAGTTGCCACTTAGTGATCAAACGAGAGGGAACTATTTCTCCAGATGCAAAGATCTCTAACCACTGTTTTGACTAATAATGGGATGTTATTATTGCTGTAGGTTGCAATGATTTACTGTTTACTGAAGGGAATAATACCTTGGCATTTAGTTTCAGCCCTTGTTTCTGTGCACCATATGTTTATTAGTGGAAGCTCATTCTGAAGGGCATATATATTTTCTGTGGTTTTGGCAGTTGCACTTAGATTGTACTCATCAGCAAACATGGTCAAACAGAGCTAATTATTTTCTGTTTTAAGGTGGCAGAAGTAAATGACAAACAGGAGAGGACCAAGTACAGATCCCTGGGGGCACCACTGGTCACCTTTTCTCTGCCTGAAGAGACATTCTGTACATGGAAAATTTGATCCAAGGAGTTTTTGTTTATCTAATCTAAAAATCTTTGTGTATACTCTACATCAGAGGTGTATGTGTTCCACTTTATTAAGAGGTAGTTGAAGTCATCAAGGATTATGGAGATGCTATTAATATATCAGTATCTTCTATCAATACCAGTAATTGTGCATGATCATCTGGGGACATGTAGGGAGATCAGCAATAGGTTATAAGTAAGAACTTAGATGTTAAATTTGCCCAAGGTACGCTGCAATTCTAAGAATTCCCTACTGGCGTTTCTTTGTATCAGTGTTGAAGGGATATCGTTAGTGACAAACATCAAGACTCCACTGCAGTTTGTGATAGGCCAAAAGGCAACATGGCAGACCCAAACCCCAGGCATGAGAGGAATGCTTTCCTTACATTTGAATCATGCCTTGGCAACTGCACATACATTGACAAATTATAGATGCAGAAGTGCCTTGAGTTCAGGCAGCTTGTTTTTAAGACTCCTGTCATTCAGAAGGGCCACCTAGATGTTGTCCAGTTTGTGTTTTGATTTGTTTGTTAAGGATGCTCATTTATATGTACCAAGCCTAGAAATGCACTATGTGGGCAGCAAAGATTTTTATCTATCATTCAAAAACTTTGAATGAGAGATGCAAGTCAGCCTTCACAAACCAAGTTGCGCTGTTGATCGTCTCATCCCAGGTTGATATATACCGAATCCCTCTAGAATGACACCAGCTATTTAGCCAATAGTTCAACTCAGTTATCTTTTCCATATATATTTAGGTATCATTCTCAGCAAAGGGATGAATTCCACTCAGAACCAGAGTCTTACCCTTGTCTGACACTTGAATAGCAAGTTCCAGCAGGTCCTTCTACATGTTTCTCAGGGTTTTGTGCATCAGGTTGCTTACTCTCACATGGACTATTATCATAACATAGTCATATTTGTGTGGGAAAAGGGTAATGAGGGCCCTTGTTATGTCAGCAATCCTAGTTCCTAAAAGGCAGCAGACTGTGACCCTGACCTTATCCAGCCTGGTTAATGTGGTATCTGTATAT